>NW_022756579.1:20458-34753 GCF_011630105.1 Anneissia japonica
CATAGCTTGTATTCCACTATTTGCATTCGCACCTGGGCTGTGTATATATCTGTCTCTTATACACATCTAGACTGATGAGGCCTTGTAGGCCGAAACGGATCCGTCTGCAGATATTGGGATTCCTTCCAGTGGATGCTTAGTTTATTTTGTCATTCTGATCGGATTTTCTCTACTGTTCCGTTTAATTTTAAATTGTTTTGCATTATATGGCCGTTTGCTGTTTCATGGGTTTTTCCCATTTGCCTTTCAAACATTTGCCTCTCAAACAAAGCTGCATGTATAACTTACAAACAAAGACAAATGATATACGTAATTATAATGCGCCCTTGGAAAAATATATTTCTTTATTAGAGGAAAACAATAAAATACTTCTTTGCAACAAATTTCGTATATATTTCAAATATTGTATAGTCAAAATGAAGCGCTAACAAATTGCATGACCTTTCATCAGCTTTTTTCGGCAACATGTACGGTACCATAGAAACAACTTTAAAATGCCCCACCACATTTGTGGCTGAGGTAGTAAAATGTAAGAAAATTATACCTCTAGATTGCCGATTATGACATTCTTATACTCTTATGTTTTAGTTTTGTAGTAGTATGAAGGTAGTAGTAACTTGCAATCACCGCACATGGCCTTAGTGCTTTGTCTCAGTAGACGATACTAAAACAGTCCTAGCAGTGTGTGTGTAGACCCTAATTATTGAACACAGTTTAAATGACTATGTTCTATGAAGTTTAAATAGTATGCATAATCAAAAGGTATAAAATAGAATTTTATTTTACCAATAAAGTTGATGCTATAGCTATGTTAGGCAGTATATTTTCATTTAGTAATGAAAATAATTACTGGAGTGTGCCCTCTGTAAAGAGGTTGCACATAGTAACGTCCAGAGTTGCAAAGTTTAGTTGAGAATAGGTTCAATTTCGTTGATTATTTTGTTGATTTATTTGAGAGACCAGAATATAAGTAATTATATGATGTTAATGTTAATAATATAGAAAATAATATTATGGATGATCGGAATAGGACCTAAATAATGTAGTTGGAATTTAAAATTTGTATGAGAAGGATTAGGCCTAGCGTTAAATATAAGATGCGGAGACAGTGCGCCGTTAGGCAGGATATAGGCCTGTGTGTAGTAAATGGCAGTATATTAATTGATGTGATAACTGTCAGAGAGGATTATTCTTGTTGTTACCGTTTGGGAAGTTGGACTTAACGTCCAGGTGCTTTCGAAAATATTATATTTGATATGAATGACTCCAGATAGGATGTATGAATGGTTGTCATTATTATAGGAAATGTTTGGTTTTGTACTGTAGCGTAATACTGAGTTTCGATCTATCTCGAGTGTAAAGTGGCTAGCAGAGGCTCTGTTGGCAACGGGTACTTGTTGTTAGGCCGTCACGCTTGACTAAACATGTCAATTTATTTAAGTAGGCGTTAACCTTATAGTTTATCCCGATTGATGTGAGTTAATATTGTCTTTCTTATTAATTGTTTGCAGTTTTCGAACTTCGTTTGAAATAAATGGCATTATTATTATAAATCAGCAAAGAGTGAGCCTGAGTATTTGAGTATAGACGAAACATTCAAAAAATTCAGTGTTCTGGAAGATAGTGTTTCAAAGCATTCAAGAAATTCCGCATTTTGGAGAGTATATTGCCGTCATTCGAAGAGTTATCGCAGTATTTTGAAAAGTTTGGTGCTGCTTTCCAAAAATTAACAGTGAAAGACTTGTTACAGTTTTATGAAATTATGACAGAGAACCAAAAGAAAAAAGAACTAAAGCTTGTGAGAAGGAATAAGAAGGGAACCCTTAAAAGAGCACTAAACGTGTTAAGAAACCAGCAAAAGGAAGAATTAGTTACCCAAGACTTCAAAGATAGAGTCCAAAGAGTAGCTAAATTGTTTGAAGCACTTGAGGAGAGCCACATTGTGCTTGTCAGCTTGATTGAAGATGAAGATTAATTCCTAGAGGAAGAACAATGGATGGAAAAGTGCCAAGCAGAGTTTATGGAGTGGCAAAGATGAAACCAACCTTGGAGCGGATAGAGTTATCAGTGTTTGACGGAGATGTCAAGAAGTACAGTAGATTTAAAGAAGATTTTAAGGACCCCTTGAAAATTATAGAGTCGGTGGAAGACGAATACGAAGATGTGGTTGAGGCTAGACGAGAGATACGGGTGTGAAAGAAAATTAGTAGAAGCAATAATCAATGAAGTAGAAAACAAGAAGGAAGTAAGAGAGGGTGATGGAAAGAAATTAATAGAGTTCATTGACGTAGTAGAAAGCAGTTACACAGCCTTAGTGAAAATCAAGCAAGAAAGTGAAATGTCAAATATGAAGGTTCTTGGTGAGATTGAGAGAAAGCTACCTGATACGGTGTACCTGAGATGGGTGAGAGTTAGAATAAAGACCGAAGATAAAAAGGCAGAGAAGGAAAATGTTGATTGAATTTTTTGAAGACGGAAAGAAAGAGAGTTGAGTATACTATGGAATCTATGAGAAGTAACCATTCCAGCCGTCAACAAAATCTGGCGGCGGATGTTCAAAAAATACCACAGCAACTCTGTTTAATAAATGAGGTGCCAGACATAACATAGAGGATTGCAAGTCTTACATGACACTCAAAGTTGAAGATAAAGTAAGCATGCTAAACGACAAGAGTGCATGTTTCTGCCGCCTAAAGACAGGACATAATGTTGCAAGATACTGGAAGAAGAAGCCGTGTAGAAAGAATGTCTGTACACGGGTGCACAATGCTTCCATACACTTTTTGGTAGGAGACCAGAAGACCCATCAGTCAGGAACAATGGCCACCATACAAAACAACATGCACAACAATGAGGTTGGGTGCTTAGTGCAAGTTATGAGTATCAATTGCAGAAAAGGACTCTGTCTGAACGCCATGTTTGACAGTAAGGCGAGAGGAAAGCCGGTGACCATTAAAAATGACTAAAGTGTGTGGTGAATCAAGCACAATAAAGACCACACGATACCAGATGCCACTCATACATAAGAATGGGGAAGAAGTGGTGATCGCCGCATATGACATTGAGAAATTTACAGCGATGGTAAAGACACAGGAAAACAAGAAACATGCCAAAATACTGGACGTCAACCATGATAAGTTCGGAAGACCTGTGGGTGATGTCAACATTTTGATTGGATACAATTATGCAGGATTCCATCAACGTGAGGTAAAGAAGAAGGCCACTTACTGCTTCTGGAGTGTGGGTTTGGGATGTGCATCGGAGGAGTTCATCCAATTTGCAGAGGTCAAAATTGTGCATAAAATTAGTTTGCTCTAAGTAAAACATAGAGAGTTTTTCGACATAGAGGGCTTAGGCATTGACTACAATCCAAGGTGTGGCGGTTGTAAATGCGTTAAGTCTCCGCTTGGTACGAAACAATAAACTTTGGAAGAAGAGCGTGAGTTGAACAATATTGATGAAGGGCTAACCTACGAAGAGGGAAGATGGGTAGCACAATATCCATGGATCAAAGACCCGAAGCTGCTTCCAGATAACCGAGCTGTTGTTATTGCGAAGTTAATGTCTTTAGAAGCTTGCCTAAGTAGAAACCAAGAAGCAGGCAAAGTGTACAACGAGCAGATCGAGGATATGATTGAAAGCAAGGTGGTAAGAGAAGTAAGAGAATAGGATTTAGAGAATACAATGGTCCAATACACTACATCGCACATCATGCGGTACTCAAAGTAGACAGTGTAAGCACTCCTGTTAGAATAGTATTTAACAGTACACATGTTAAATGATTATTGGGCTAAAAGCCCGGACTTGAACAACAACTTACTAGCAGTTTTGTTGAGATTCAGGGGTGAGCAATTAGCTCTAGTTGGGACATCCGGAAGATGTTTCACTCCATTAGAATATCCTTACTTGATCAGCACTGCCATAGGTTATTGTGGAGAAGGCTTGAAACAGAGAAACCACCAAAAACTCACTGTGTAACAGCAGTAAATTTTGGCGATAAGCCATCAGCCATCATAGCTATCGCAGCATTACGAAAAACAGCCGAAATGGGTAGAGAGAAAGGTCCTGAAGCTTTAGATACTATACTAAACAATGTCTAAATGGATGACGTGTTACAGTGTGTAGAGACAAGAGAAACGGCTGAAAGGCTGGCCTAAAAAGTGGATTGTCTGCTATAACCTGGAAACTTTTCTATAATGGAGTGATTAATATCTGGAGAGGAGAGTGGGGAGAAGCAAGACCGATCTTTGGAGACGAAGAAGGTATTATTGATCTGTTGGAAGCCGAAAGAAGACCTATTGAACTTTCAAGGAAACTTCAGAATATTTTATGATGTTCCTCAACTACTTACAAAGAGGATTTGTTTGAGCAAAATTAATGCAGTGTATAATCCATTTGGTCTATTGACTCCAGTTAATGTGCGAGCCAAGATTCTACTAAGGAAGCTATGGGGTGAAGGTCTTGCGTGGGATGAGGTGATTAAAGATGAATAACGAGAGTGGTTTAAATTGTTTAGTGACCTGCGAGACAGTGCAGGGATAATGTTTAAACGGTGTGTCAAGCCAGTGGCAGCTAAACCAGGAGTGGGCCTCACACTAGTGATGTTCTCTGATGTATCAGAGAAAGCTATGTGAGCTGTTGCATACATAAGGTATGAGGTGCTAGATGGAAGATATGAGTCCCATTTGATGGCTTCCAAAAGTAGAGTTGCGCCGATAGAAATTACAAGCATTGTTCCCCTAGAATTAAGGGGTGTCCCGAAAGTTCAGACCACGAAAGCTAAGACCTAAGACTACGAGATATCAGACCCATCCAAAATATCAGACCCCGCAAATACATATCCCCAAGGGCGTCGATCTGTGGTTGAAAGTGGGGGGGGGGGAACGAGATGAAAAATATAGCCTTGGGCCGTAGGCCCGAGCAATGGTTGGGGACCAGGGGCGAAGCCCCGGAAGCTTTGGCGCATATAGGCTTATACTTGATTTTAAGCAATGCAGTTAATATTTATTTCCATACGAATTTTTAAAAATATCCAGTGGCGGATCCAGTAATTTGAAATAGAGTCCAGAGAGAAACTTTTACAGATGGAGAGTGTAGCTGGGCTACCACCTCAGCCTCAACATGGTTTATGATGGTACCTCCAGTTGGTCGGAAATGGCACTCTCAGACTGAATTTGAATATAATTTTAATTTTTCTCTACTTTTAAATTTCTAAAAAAAAAATAGTGATGGTGGGCCGGCTAGGCCCCTTTAATCTACCACTGAAATACTCATCATAAAATGTTTTTAAAATTATCCTTTTTTAGTCATAATTATACCAGCTTATATATTTCGTGCAACTAACATTCATAAAAATAATGATTTATTATCTACTGATTAGCTTGTAACATATTCAAAATTCGAACTATGAAAAACAAATAAGATAAACTTAAAACAGTCATTAATTTAGTCTTTTTGCATGTACAGTACTTTTAAAGTCAACCAAGAGGTTTTTGCTTTTCTCCTTATTTTGAATTTCACTTTTGTGTAAGTAAAATTGCGATAAATTATTGTGAATGGAAATAATACCGTCTAATTTACGATCAAACAGGACTAGGGAGATAGGGAGCAGACAAAACAGTAGTTAGCATTTTGATTTCACAAACATAAATTTGATTTACTTAATTTTATCAGTATCAGTGGCGGCTCCAGGAAAGCAAATTAGAGGGGGGGGGGGGGGGGGGGGGGAGGGACTTGCACATTGGAAAAGTAGATCACCTCAGTCCCACTATGGTTGGGGCTGAGGAAAGAAAATTTATTATTATGACACTTTTAGATTGCCGGAAATGGTACTCTCAGACCTAAATTCTAATTCTAATTTTTCTTGGTTTTTTTTTTTTCCATTTTAAAAAAATAATTTTGAAAAAATTGGGCCGGCTCGGCCCCACTTGAATCTGCCACTGATTATTATGGCGTCATTGCGAGACTGCGTCAACGTAACACTGGGGTTTGTAAACGTAGGCTTATCACTTAAAGACCGTATGACAAGCTAATAAATTATGCTTTTACTTACAGAACATCTGTGTTGTACTGATTACTTAATGTATGCATTGATTTAACGGCACAAATATTCCTAAAATCGTAATTTTAAAGACTTTTACGAAGAGGTGACATAAAAATCCTAAAATATTGAAAGGTCAAGCATGTGACGTCATCACGCCCTTTAGTAACCTTTTGTTTATTGTCCAGTTTAGAAAGTACAGTATTGCGTCGACCAGCAGATACACTGAGTGATTCCTAGCGATAGAATAATAACAGTAATGCCGAAAAATTGTGTTGTTGGGGGTTGCCGGAATTCCGATAAGAATGATGTTCATTTTTTTTTGTTTCCAAAAAATCCAAGAATTAGACGACAGTGGATTCGCTTCGTTCAGTTTGCGAGGAAGAATTTCGTAAGTTCAAGTGCTCACGCAAAAATTTGTAGTGTTCACTTTGATACAGAAAGTTACGACATAACATGTCAAATGAAACGAAAGCTGGGGCTTTCCTCCGTCCTAAGACTAAAGAAAAACGCTGTCAATAAAAAAAAAAAACAATAAAAAAAGAAAAGGAAACAACGGGAATGGAAAATAAAAGGCCGTACGCCGTAAAACGCCAGAGAAAACAGGTAAGTCACCGTCGGTATTTACAGTATTAAGTTCCGTGTTGGTCCTGTCGGACAGGTCGCCGACCTTTCTGGCGTCATGTTTACTACTGTACCTAGCAACATAAGCTAGCGTACTACTCTACTAGGCCTAGGCTAGTACAGTGAGTAGTTTATGAAATTGTATCCCTAGTAACGTCGTATGTTTACGTAACATTTTACATTATATTCCTCGGTGATTCTTTTGCAGTTGATAAAAGGCCTATGTACGTATTGGAACATACCTATAGCCTAAGTAATAGGCTTATACCAAAGCCACCACTATCTCTACTACTACTACCACTACTACCACCTGTAGGCCTACCAATTTAATTGTTCCCTGGGCGGGTGGGTCCTACTTATCGATAGTACTTAGCCTATAGGTAGTGAGATTAGAGGCTAACCTAAAAATATAGGCAGACCTATGTTATCATCATTAATATTAGATGCCATTATGCATGCTATGTATGTATTGTATTTTATAATTAGGTCAATTCGTATTGTTTTTATTTTTTTGTTTTTTGTTTTTTTCAATATTCTAGTATGTTGAAAACATATTAGAAGATAGTAGGCAGAAAAGTGAAAAAGGTGAAAGCACATTGCCAGTACCAACAATTGAAAATGCATCATCTCATTTAGCCTTGTTTGTTAAAGAATATCAGCAGAGCAGAAACTTGCAGGTATTAATATTACTTAATTTGTATGTACTCCTTTCTCAGTCTACCAACTCATACTTATTTATTATATTATTGTTGCTTAATATATAGGCTATTATTATTATTATTATTATTATTACTATTATTATTACATCTATGTACTAAGTTTGTAATTCAGATATTAAAGTACTGTATGATTTTAAAAAAAAAATCTACATGTATATTATACTATTATAGGATATTTCAAAAACATCCACTATAAAGTGCAGAAAAAAAGGGACAAAGTCTAAACGCTCAATGCGTGTGCAAGTTGGCTCAAAAATGTGTACCAAAGGTAAAATTCTTATTTTTTATTTTTATTTTCTGATATTGTTAAATGTAGCAGTTATACCTGCTGCATGATTAGTAATTATACCGTAGTAACTTTAATATCAATAATATGCCCTTTTTAAAATAAAAATAAATGACAATTTTTAGAAATTCAATATTCAATATAAACATTGTTTGAAGAACCAATCACTGCAATACCAGTAGGCACATCAACTCCCAATCAAAGCGAAGACGAGTCTTCACTTTGTGAGAGTGATCATCATGTTAGCATCTTTGATAGAACTTTCAATCCAGACAACACATATCTTTCATCATCATTAATGTAAGTTAACAAGGAATTACAAATAGTAGTTCTAGGAATTATTGTCATGTATTTACTGTATATTATTACAAGGTACAGTATACATAGCATTAAACTATAGCCTGCAGTATATTTTAAAAAGAATTTTATTTACAATCTATATACAGTATTTAAATTCAAATTAGAGTATTCAACACCATTTTAAGTTTTCTTCTTAATATTGGTTTTAAGGTCGGATAGTGATGACAGTGTCAGTGATTTGTCGAAGGGTCCAGTTGAGCAAAGGAAGTTTATTGTCTTTGAGAACCAGCTCCTAGAATTATTCAGCAAATGTCCTTCCTGTCATCGCCATACCAAAGGAAAGGTTACACAAATAGTTGGAACATATGTTGTTATTAAACAAGTGTGCAAGTTGTGTAACTATAGCAGAAAATGGAACAGCCAACCAAAAATCAAAGAAATAGCTGCTGGAAACCTCTTGTTATCAGCCTCTATTCTTTTCTCGGGATCCTTGTCAGAAAGACGCTAAATGCTCTTTCGCATATTAATGTGTGCGTTATTACTGAAAGAACATTTTATCGACACCAACAACAGTATTTACAGCCAGCCACAATGCAGGTGTGGAAAAGGAAAAGGCAAAACATAATGGACGAAATAAGAATACTTGGGGCACCAGTTGTTCTAGGTGGTGATGCAAGAGCTGATAGCGTAGGCCATTGTGCAAAATATGGGTCGTACACTCTCATGGATCTCAACAGAAACAAAGTGATTGACATACAATTTGTACAGGTAATGATATATCAACAGTCATATTATTTGATTAACTACACTTTGATTATCATTCAGCTTTTCTAGGCCTAGCCCTATGTTTTTTGTTTTGTTACCAGAAAAATGTGGTGGGTGGCAGCTATCATATGGAACTAGAAGGACTTAAGTTGGGAGTGGCTGCAATTGGAATGGAGCAACTAAAAATCCAAGCTCTTGTGACTGACAGGCATGCACAGTTTGCCAAATGGATCAGAGAGAACTATTATGATGTGTGGCATTATGATGTGTGGCATGTTGCTAAAAGTAAAGCATCTCTACTTGTTTGCTCTAATTACATTTATAATTTGGCCTATAGCTATTTAATAATTATAGGCATGGACAGGCCCTAGGCTGCCCTTACAGACAGGTAATAAATATTGTTATTTATAGGCTTTTGTGTGGTTGTTTCTATCTCAGTTAATATGCAATTGTACTGCAGTTAGGTATAGGCACATGGCTACATATAAATAAAAATAAGGCTAGGCCTAGCCTATGTTAGCTAGATAAAAAAAAAAGGTGTGACTGCTTACCTTTTGAGGCCTGGTGCTGTATTCATCTATCCTACTATACTAAGCTAGCCTCTTTTTTTGCCTACACTTGTAGCTATCCTAGGTCAGGTTAATTATCAAAAGTATAAGCATCCTTCAATTGTTAAACAGTATTAAGCATACTTCTTTCAAATTCAATATCAAACACATCAATGAATCCTTCAATGTAAAAATAAATCCAAAGCTTCCTTTCATAAATGAAACTGTATGTAAAGTTTTGTATTAAACTGTCATGCATGCTGTACCAACCATGTCTCTGCACTGAATGAACTTGAACTGTTGCACGCTGTGTATCATTCGCGCGCTTTAACAATTATAACATTGTTACAATTTATTGTTGTGTTCCTCCCCTGTGTATGTAGTAAACAAATATTCAGGAATCAACTATTGAAGTAAACTTCCTCAATTTCTTTTATTGCAAAAAAAACCCCATACAGTAAAATAGTAACTATTTTATGCGTTAATATGATTAAAATAAATTATTTTCAATTTGTTTTTCATATTTTTTATACTGTTCCTACAGACCTATAATTTTTTAGAAAAGTTTATCATCATTTTCTTTATTCCACTCCAATTAGTATTTTACAATTATTTTTATTCATTTAACCCTCCTATATTAGTATAAGTGGACCAAATAAAGTGCTCTTGTTTGGGTTTTGAATATTATGTTTAGCAATAAAATTAACATTATCATTCTTTTAAACTATTTGTTCAGAAGTAAGAGTAAGAGCCATCGGGAAAGAAAAGGATTGTGAAGTGGTGCAGGAGTGGGCAAGAAGTATTAACAACCATGTTTGTTGGGTAGCTTCGTCCACACCAAGTGGAGATCCAAATGAAATGCTTGGGAAGTTCATGAGCTTAAAGAATCATATTCAGAACATTCATACTGGGCATTCAGAGCACTTCCCAAATTGCCTTCATCCTCCCATACAGGAAAGAAATAAGAAGAAATGGCTAAAACCAGGTATAAAATATTTATTTAAAAAAGTCTTCATTTAAAAAAATTACAGTACTGTACATGCTTACCGTAGTCGGAATTTCATTTTTATATCATATTTTATTACAGTATTATCAACATCATATAACATCACGAAAAATAAATGTAAAGATAAGATTTTAGTAATGGTTTTTACAGTTTAAATGTTATATTAATTTTTTTTTATTTTGTCATATGACAGAGTCAAAGGCATGCGAAAAATTGTCCGATCTTCTAGAAAAAAGGACATACAAAAGCTTAGTCCACATCGGCAGACATCGGGTGTAGAGGCATTCCATGGGACTATAATTCAATTTGCTCCCAAAATGCTGGTGTATTCCTACAATGGCATGTTTACCAGGTAAGAGTTAAGCTCCATCTACACTATCAAACTGTATGTGCAAGAAAAATGTGATAACATCAAGACAAATTTGTTGCATAAAATATTATACTGTGGACAGACCTAAACATACACATTGCAATCATCAACCTTGCGTACCAATTGCTATACCGACAACTTGTCAAACTTATGTCATTTAATTTTTAGGGTGATAATAGCAGCGTTGCATTATAATGAAAATGCAGGCAGAATTGCTTTAAAAGATGGAAAAGGAAATGACAGATACTCCGTAGTTTATCCAAGATCTAAAAGTGGTGGATATACATTGCAAAAAGTGTTGACTGAGGCTACTTATGGTAAGCTTAATTTGAAAATTTTTAGTTGCTTATGAAAATGTAGTTAAGTCATGTGATCTTTCAATACAATTTAAACTCCAAAACATTTGTTTACAGATTATGTTGATGAACTAATAGCAGAGGCAATTGTGTAGCAGTGGGAAGAAAGACCTACAACTCTCCATTCCACAACTCAGTTCTCCACCACCACCTGTTTGTTCAGCCTTTAGCAGACCAGGGAAAGATGTAGCAATAGCTAAACATCTGTCAAGATTTACCAGTCTCACATAAACAAGACACTCAAACCAAAAGGCTCTTTTCAGAGCCATTATTTAACAAAAGAGAAGCAATTATATAGTCTGTGTTTGTTTTGGTTTTTTTTCATTTAATTTATTCACACACATACACATATATATTACTGTACTGAAAATACTTAATAGTAAAAAGAAATAAGAATAATAATATGTTACAGAATAAGTGTGTGGAAAGAGGCCAAAATAAGTTTAGAATCAAATTTTAAGCCATGAATACCAGTTAAAATAATATCATATTATTAAATAAAATTTAATAATAAATAAATAATAAAAGAATTAGGGCAGTGTGCCAATTATTCATTAATTTTACCAAAATTGCAAGTTTACAAACAAGCACATAGCATACCCACTACAGTAATTACTGTATAATGAACTACAGGAGTTTTGTTCTGTTAGGCTGATGGGAAAGATTACCGATAAGAAGCTACCATTTTATACCATTCGAAGATGATGCAAATGAATTTAGAGAAGCAGGAGCAGCTACAAATACGGACGAAGACATTGCGCAGACCGTCATATGCTTTGAATACCAAGTAGTAAGAAATTAAGTTTAGTTACCCGCTGCTCGGTTATATTCATCAGTGGAAATTTACACTATAAAATTTATAATTATATTTCTTCTAACTTTCCTAATTTGAATCCTGTGTAACCCTCTTCTTCTGGGTTTGGAAATGCCTTGCGTATCTTAAGCACAGCACAGGCTGGTAGAGTAACACTATTGAGTCTGCCTAAATAGCCATAGCAGAAGCGGACCAGATTTCTGTATGCAATGTGTCTGTATTGCCTGTGAAAGTAAATATCAGATATAAATACAGTAATAATATCATACATTTACATATTATACCAATAACTTTTCCCCAATCATCCTACCTTTCAGTATGCAACAGCATAAACTTTTTTGAAGCTTGTTTTAATACACGTAAGACCAAATAAAATTAATTGTTTGTTTCACGTGACAGAATTAGAAATTATTTTTTGGTGTGGGTATTTGCTACTAAAAGAAGTAAAATGAATCTTTGTAATGTATTTCTACCATAATATGTTCACACCCCTTCTTAGGATTGACATCATTCTTTCAGATACTAATTTTTCTTATTGTCCATGGAAAAATTATTTTTTTTTTAAATAGCAAATAATAAATTTTTTCATGAGACGGGGATGTGAAACTAAAGTACTGTAGAATTAATTACTCTTCTCTTGAATGTGGTAACACGGCTCGCACCCCATACTGCTGCCAATACGATAAGTAGGTAAGCTGTAACACCCATTCATTTAAACAAACATGTTCAAATCCAGGATGAGATGTTATACATCCACCTTGCATACCAGCACGGACCATCTTGTCTTGCATTTGTTTATATTCCATGCAGCATTTTGACTCTTTCATTGTAGGCATTATGCCACACCTTGTGCACAAACACCTGCAAAAAATCCGTTTATTTAGTGCTGAGTAGGGCAGCCCTAGGCTACATGTTAAAAAACAAACATCGGTCCGAACTAGACAATCAAGGACCCTATGCTAGGCGGCCTACAGATGTACTTTTAAATGTCTAGCCCTAGGCCTACCCCTACCCCAGCCTGTATAGGCATAGGCCTACAGTAGGCCTACTTAATAGTTTAATAAAAGCTCCCCGTGGCAATTTCTAAAAAAAAAAAAAACATGTCTTGGCCTAGCCTAGGCTAGGCCTACTCTATTATTATTATTATTATTATTATTATTATTATTATTATTATTATTATTATTATTAATTAGGTAGGCCTAGGCATAGCCTAGGCCAAACCTCACTAAATACGTGTACACTAGGATGCCGGGTGATAAAGGTAGAAAAAAAATTAGGCTTATGTTAAAATAAACATGCATTATCGTAAAGGTAGAAATCAAGTTATGCCTAAGGGGCCTACGCCGAGATGTAGTGCATCAAGAGAGAGGGAACGCCTCCCCTACTAAAAACAGGGGGTGGGCCTAGGATAGGCACTTCGCGCCAATTTCTTACCACTCGGTATTCAAAAGCCTACGAATGCCTACGCCAATGTCTTCGTCTGTATTTGTAGCTTCTTCTTCTCTATATTCTGGTTCAAATAAATAAGCGTTTGTACCAACGTTATCCTCTTCGTTTTCATTTACATCCTCTTCGAACGACGACGAAGACCAGTCTAAATTTACGTTGTCTTATAAACGCTGATACACTGATACACTGAGACGCTGATACACTGGGACGTTGATACGCTGAGACAAAGATGACGTCATTGAAATTCACCGCAAAGTCATATGCACTGAGTGGAATCAAAGATACTAGAAATACAAGATAGAGTTCTCCACACAAAAAAAAGTGTTCCACCGTGTTCCACCGAAATGCATGGTGGGAATACGAAAATGGGACGCCCCCTACAGCTGGATATAAAAAAAACTTGTGCCAAACTTTCGTTACCAAGTCGTCGCGTATTTTATTATCAATTCAACAAAGATACTAGATATAAAAACAAACTGGAATAGACACCCAGACAGTGACATCGGTGAATACATAGAAATCGATGCTATTATCCAAATAATACAAAAAACAATTAAAGCATAATCATGAATCAGTAAAGAATAAAACAACAATACAGCGCAGAATCGCATGGCCGGACGCACTCTTAGTGAAAAAGTTTTCCTCCATTAGTGGAAAAGGAAGGGCGCCTNNNNTTTGCGTCTGGATATACTTAGCAACAGAAGGGCGCCCTGTACGTTGGGCACGAAGTATAGGAAACTTGCGTGGTTAAAAAGAAGGGCGCCGCCTACGTTGGGCACGACTTCCGCCTCATTTTTACAATACGAGAACTCTATCTTGTATTTCTAGTATCTTGGGTGGAATCGAAAGTGCAGGGTTCTCATGTACTACGGAACGTCCGTAGTTACTACGGAAATTCGGCCCAATTACGGACCTCCTACCTCAACGAAACTCATACCATAGGTCCTTTATATATTGGAAAGATCATATCTTGATGTTGCGTCGAACAACAAGTGGGATTTAAGGAAAAAAAGCAACT
>NW_022756579.1:34789-44188 GCF_011630105.1 Anneissia japonica
TACCTCGAGAAGTGATGTCACAAGGCCATGATACGCCATTTTCGTCTCTACAAAACTTATTAGCAAATGATACGTTCACTAATAATTACCAATATGGCAATGCATTTTGATAAAGTATAAATACGTAAGTGTTACGGAGTATTTTTAATCATACAAGTTTCACAAAAAACTGAAGAAGAACTATAAATACTTGAGAGTTTAAAAAATGTGAATGTGGCCTTCCATATTAAATAAACTACGCCCTCAATTGGACTAACTTTTTTTACACATCTAGATGTGTATAAGAGACAGGCCCCACCCTATGCGCTGGATCCGCCACTGGTTCTGGTTTCATGTTCTATGCTTTTAGTAATTTTATCTTTTTTATTACATAATATTTTGAAACCGAATATAAAAAAGAAGCAAGTAAAGAAAGGTAAGGTGAATGTAAAAAGAACAAACTATCCTAAAAATATAAAGAGTGAGAACGATCGAGAACCATAATATCGGATACAGTATTCGTACGGTAAATGTGCATTAGAAACCGCTGTTGAAAACGTACCGAAACCGTACCGTACGGTTCCGTGGAGTGCGAATAGCCGGTTTGTTTGTACTGTATTAGTTCTCTCCAGTAAACGTCGCAAATAGGGACCTAGCTGGTAGCGATGATACTTAATGGTGTTTATTTTATGATTAGTCAGTTCTTTATATTGGCGTTAGCTTTCGAATAAAGGTATTGTCTAGAAATTATGGCATACTAAGTTGAGGGTCTTAATTTGCGGGGTCTGATATTTCGAGAGGGTCTGATATCTCGTGGTCTACAGGTCGTAGCTTTCGTGGTCTGAGCTTTCGGGACACCCAGAATTAAGTGCAGCAGTCTTGAGCAAACGTTTGGCGAAAACCATAATGGAGAAAACCAACATTTGCTTTCAAAGAGCATGATTGTCCATTCCATGGTTATGGGTTTAAAACATTTGCGGCAACGCGCATCGGTGAAATCCAAAGACACACAGACCCCCAAGATTGGTTTTGGATTGCAGGAGAAGATAATGTGGTGGACATTATATCAAGAGGTACAGTCTGATCCCAGTGTCTCAATCAAAAATCAGGTCAATTGCTTGCTCAGCTGTGTACACATCTTGTGCGGCCATTTCGAAAAATTTTGAAATTAATAACGATTTCAAATTGATATTTCTAAAAATTTTTATATAAGCGCATGTGAGTTCTTCACAGATTTCGAAAAACAAAAGCTTCACGCATGCGTGTTCAAAATTTCTGGCGTATTGGAGCTAAAATAAAAACAGAAGAGCGATTTGAAAACCACCTATTTTTTAGTCACGAAATTTCGATTGCAGTCGAAAATGGGAATTCTCGGTTTGAGGTCAATTTCGACTACAGTCGAAGACGGTATCTAGAGGGTTAAAGGAGATGAAAGCGTGACAATGTGGCCCAGAGTTTTTAAAACGGTCCGTAGAAGAGTGGCCAACGTCGCAGAGTTGTGGAAGTCAGGAACTCCTAGAAAGAGTTAAAGTAGTGCTGCCTGCCGATAGTGAACCAAAATTCACACTGACAAGTATTTTGAGTCCAAAGAAGTTTGGTGATTGTCACAAACTTATGAGAGTGACTTCCGGAGTTATAAAGGCATGCAGAAGAAGAAGCTTGAAGGCGTTGGTGGGAGACCTGTCAGTAGATGATTTGAAGAAAACAAAGCGTTTGTGGGTTAAAGAGCTTCAAAGGCCCATGTTGACACTACTAAGAGAAAATAAGTCAGAATTTGACAAGAAGTATGCCACACTGGGCCCAGGCTGAGAGAAGACGAGGTTATAGTAGAAGGCGATATAATCAGGAACCACGTACATTTTAGTTACAATCATGAAACTGTGCCGTTGTTGCCATATGAATATCATGTTACCTGATTGATAGTTGAAAACGTACACGCTAACGGACATACAGGGATATCAGCAACAGTTGCGAAAGTAAGAGCACACTACTGGGTGATTAGAATGAGGCAACTAGTGAAGCGTGTAAAACATAATTGCATCCCATGTGGGGCAGCATATGGCGACCCTTCCTATCCACAGGATGAAGCCGTCTCCACCATGGACTTACATCGGGATGGATTTATTTGGGCCATTTGTGATTAGATGGGAAGTGTAGAGGAGAACCACAGGCAAAGCCTATGGAGTCATTGTTAATCGTCTCGTCACACGAGCAATTCATTTGGATATAGCAACAGACTACAGCACAGAAGCATTTTTACAAGTGTTCCGAAGATTTGTGTCCGCAAGAGGATAACCTAAAGAAGCCTATACTGATTGTGGTGCACAGCTCAGTGCTGCTGACAAAGCTTTGAAGAGCTTCGGGGGCGAGCAGGGAGTCAAATGGAAATTTACAACGCCCAACGCACCTTGGCAAAATGGTGTGACCGAGAATTTGCTGAGAGGGGTAAAGAAATCTCTGTTCCATACTATAGGCGAACAAGTCTTATATATGACGGAACTACAGACAGTGATGTTTGAACTTTCAAACTTGTTAAATGGTAGGCCTGTCGGAAAACATCCTGACAATCCGGATGAAGGAAATTATTTGTGTCCGAACGACTTGCTACTTGGCAGGTCATCGACCAAAGTGCCAGATGGTCCATGGTGTGGACAGGTCGGACCGAAGCAAAGGATACATTTCATACATTGTCTTGTAAATAACTTTTGGAAAAAGTGAACAACACTAATCATAAGGAAGAAGTGGCATGTTGATAAATAAACGATGTTGTATTAGTTCAGAACAGCAATGTCTACCGAAGAAAATGGAAAATGGGATTTGTTACATCGACCGACGTATCCTGATGAGCAAGGACAAGTAAGAAATGTGAAAGATAAAAACTGGAGTTCTTGTGATGATCAAGCGTGCTGCCCAGAGACTTGTAGTGTTGATACCTGTCGAGGAACAATGAACGTTAGGAAATAATGAGAACTGTGATTGTGTTAAAATGTAATAATATGATTGATTAGAAATGATTAATTTGTGTTATTCGGTTTTAGTGGGGGGAGTGTTTCATTTATTAATGAAAATAATTACTGGAGTGCGCCCTCTGTAAAGAGGTTGCACATAGTAACGTCCAGAGCATACCTGACCTGCAAAGTTTAGTTGAGAATAGGTTCAATTTCGTTGATTGTTATGTTGATTTGAGAGACCAGAATGTAAGTAATTATATGATGCTATTGTTAATAATATAGAGAATAATATTATGGATGATCGGAATAGGCCCTAAATAATTTAGTTGGAAATACATATACAAGTATATGTAAATATACGTATATTAGGCCTAGCGTAAAATATGAGATGCGGAGACAATACGCCGATAGGCAGGATATAGGCCTGTGTGTAGTAGATGGCAGTATATTAATTGATGTGATAATTTTCATAGAGATGATTTATTCTTGTTGGTACCGTTTGGAAGGTTGTAGTTAAAGTCCATGTACTGTTGAAAATATTAGATTTTATATGAATGACTCCAGATAGGATGTATGAATGGTTGTCATTATTATAGGAAATGTTTGGATTTGTACTGTAGCGTAATACTGAGTTACGATCTATCGCGAGTGTAAAGTGGCAAGCAGAGGCTCTGTTGGCAACGGGTACTTGTTGCTAGGCCGTCACGCTTGACTAAACATGTGAATTTATTTGAGTAGGCGTTAACCTTATATCATTTCCCGATTGATGAAAGTTAATATTGTCTCCCCTATTATTTGTTTCGAACTTCGTTTAAAATAAATGGCATTATTATTAAAAATCAGCAAAGGGTGAGGCTGAGTTTTTGAGTATAGACGAAACAATATCCTTATATCTGTATATTAATACGTTTTAAAAAGATCTTAAAAAGTCAATTATATGCCTACAGATCAAAATTATAATTTTAGCCCAAATGCAATTTCGTAGCTGTAACATTCAGAGGGCAAAATGTCCTGATTAAAAACGAGACACAAATATACACATATATATGGAATAGAATTATGTTCCAGAAATAAAGCTGATGCATAGTAATGGCAATCGGTAAACCATACTTATATACATGGGCCTATCTATAGGGCCTACAATATATTTGCTAAAACCTCGAAAACTCAATGCCAACCAAAGGCCTATAAATAAATAGGCTTATGAGGTCTTGAGGCGCCAATGAACATATTCAAGCATAGTAATTACCCAAACTATTACGCTTCCAGGGTTGATTCAGCAGTTCAACTGCCCAATTTAATATAGCGAACTGCTTCAGTTGGAGATTCAGAATTGTTGCCTGTCATATTTTTTTTTCGCGTCCTCATACGAGTACCCTACTGTACCTCGTACCTCTGATCTATAAGGGCCTTCACTTCAGGCAATTACCCCACCCAAAATATGGAAGAGTCCACGTTGTTCTTTTCACAAAATTGTTCGTTTGGGATAGTAGGTTGTTTGTGAAAGTACGTTCGTGAATGTTCGTGGTTCGTTTGTGAAAACACGTTGTTCGTTTGGAAAATTAAGTTGTCGATCGTTTTTGAAAGACAATCGTTGGTGAAAGTACGTTGTTCGTTTGGGAAAATACGTTGTTTGTTTGGAAAAATACGTTGATCCTTTGGGAAAATACGTTGTTCGTTTTTGTGGAAGGTCTTTTTTCGTTTCACTTTTGTATTTTTGGCGGTGGTAGCCTTCCATACACCCGGCCGTACAGCAGCACAAAACTAAGCTCATATTCTTCGCTAAGTATGTCACATTAGTCA
This sequence comes from Anneissia japonica, assembly GCF_011630105.1. Lineage (NCBI taxonomy): Eukaryota > Metazoa > Echinodermata > Crinoidea > Comatulida > Comatulidae > Anneissia > Anneissia japonica. Next base: position 39,523 of record NW_022756579.1, read on the forward strand.
CACACGGTGTATGTGTGATGATTTTAGGTAGATGGTTTAATTACACATGACGTCACCATACACGCCACGCCCCCTCGGCTGAACCCGTTGCATTTAGCAACTACCCTTGAGCGAAGTGATGATCACCATCGCCCGGGATCAATCCGGAATTAACACGGGGTTTTTCTGCCTTTGGCAATGTAAAAGGGGTATACGAATATTCATGACGTCACCCTTAGAAGTCACACCTCTCTCGGTTGAAGTCGTGGTGGTATTTAGCAACTTCCGTAAAAAAAGTAGTAGAATTGTTGCTGAAAGTTCGAAAGTGAAAGTCTGTAGACCTACTAAAAAGGATGACTTAATTAAACATCAAAGCACTCGAAAACATCATGTTGAAGTGGATCGACCTTTGTCTGTTCTTGCTTTTATCTCAGCCGTCGGCAGTGTGGTGTGAAGTTGGAGAAAATATAGGCCTAACGTTAGAGCCTACACACAATAACATTTTCGTTTCAGAAAATGCAACGCTGACGTGTGAATTTAAAAAAAATCGAGAAATAGATTTATATACTATTTTGTGGTATATGGAGGACTTCAAAATAAGTGAAAATACAACTATTTTACTTGGTTATGATTTTTTTTTTTCTGTTGCGTGTAACTTTAGCAGTGACACTCACAAGCTGATAATAAATAATGCCATTACATTACACAGTGGTATGTACACATGTAAAGCATGTTTTGATTTTGCCCGGAAGAATTATTGTAGCGTGAGCAATGTCGCCAATATTACCGTATATTCAAAGCCAGAAAAACCCGTTTGTACGGATAAAGAATACGATGTTCAAGAAGATGAATCAATAAAATTTGGATGCTGGCATGAAGATATGAACCTGTATTCATTAGAAATATGGGTTCTTTACCTAAATAATCAACGACGCAAACTCGCTTCAAACTCGCTGAGCGACAATACTAAACCACAGCAAATCCTTCTTAATGTGTCTTACGATTTAAACGAAGCGATATTATACTGTGAAGTTACATTCACCTTTGAGATGACTTTAAATTGTACCAGTGCGCCACTTAATGTCAGTTACTCACCAAAAATCCTTACAACGCATACATCCTACTCACTTGACGATTCGCTATTTGAGATAAGTAATGTATCTATATCAATGAATGTTACATCGAATCCTATGGCGAGTGTGAGTTGGATATTTTTTTTGGACAATCTGAAAAACTCAACTTTATCTGGTAAATGTAGGCATATGGTGGATATGTTGTACGTATGTGTTATTAAGAGCATTGTGAATGGGACGGCCATTACAATAATGGCTGACAATATTTTTGGTAATGACAGTTACTTATTAACTTTGCTTTGGAATAATAAGCGTACTGATTTAGAGAAAACATTCACAGATAAAAATAATTCGTCCAACAATCTAAGCGGAATGTCACTTGCAATAATAGTGGCACGTGCAGGTCTCATTATCGTCTGTTTTCTAATTTGTTTGGTAGCATTTCATAAAAATAAACACAGCAAAATGAAGGCATGCAGGCAGCGAGCGGTGATAGACCAAGTATCGAACTAACTATTAGACAAATTGGCTTTCGTGTGGTGTATTTCAGTCAATAATCCGTCGACCAAATGTCTGTCGATGAAACGTCCGACCACGTACTATACTAACTATATTTAAGTCTAGACTAGATTGGCGCGGTATATAATAAGTATGGACGCAATTGCAAATTATGGCATTTAACCGGCCCTTGATGCGTTGGTTTACATCCCATAGATCTCAAGCCAGCGGTTATACAATGAGGCAGAGATATAACACATTGTGTGAAGCTTGTTGACTTGTTACCTGTAAGATGTTTTAATTCTGCAAACTGTAATACTATAGTTATACAACTGATATTATTCATTTTTTGAACAAAATATACAAAATTGTTTTAAAATAAAAAAAAAAAACAAAAAAAAAACTGTTAATTTACACCATATTTTCTTTTTTAATTATTATTATTCATTTGTTCATAGGTTACCGAAAAACAACAGATACAAAGACAGAGTACATCATATTAAATTACGAATGAAGACAAAAGTTACAGAACAAAAAAAAAAAAAAAAAAAAAACCGATTGTTGTGACGGGCAGATAAAAATTAAATTATGCAATTCTAATTTCCTTTAGTAATTAATTAATAACTCCATTTCCCAATTTTTCTGTTATATTTTTCGTTATTGATATTTTTAATCTCAGAAACATTTTAAGTCCCTGAGAATCCGGTTTTTTTTATTTAACAAACTTTTTGCATAAATACGGAAGCCCGTTAGTGCCACTAGTGAATTAAAATGTCATATCTGTTAACTGGCGGCCGCTAGATAATTATCTGGCGGCCGCCACTTAATTATCATGCGGCCGCCACTTAATTAAGTGGCGGCCGCCGCTTACTGGCTGCTAATTTTCTGGCGGCCGCCACAGAACTTTCTGGCGGCCGCCACATAATTTTTTGGCGGATGCCACTTAATTATGGGTACCCAGGTTGCGGTATAGCATTATCTCGATGTAGAACGGGCCATTAAAGCACATGATTCGTCCTAGTATTAAATACAGTAGCACTTATAAACATCGTAGTAGGCCTAGTCATTTTATTTACAGTTTGTAATAACTTATAATAGCAGTCATATAGCCATTTCACAAAATATATCTATATCTTTGCTGTAGCACATCAACTATATTATATGTTCTATATTTGCTGTTTTGTATCATTGTGATAGTGTCTGTTAGAGCTGGTTTAAATATTAAAGGGCATTAAATAGTGATTAAAAGCATACTAGTAGCTGGTCACCAGATATACCTTATAATGGCAGTCATATAGCACCCATTAAAAAATTAGCAATCACATGGTTAAGTATTAAATAGCGATTAAAAGGCATTAAATACGGTAGTGTTTAAAAGCATGGTGGCTGGTCACTATCTAGCTTATAATATCAATTATATTATAGAACTAATTTCACAAAATATATCAATCACTGAGTTTAGCATTAAATAGCGATTAAAAGCATGTTAGTAGCTGGCACAATGCTTTAACTGCATGTTTGACTATACAACGTTTGCGATGATAGGCGTTAGGGTTAAGCACGCCAGCAGTTTACCATTTACCGTTGAAGGCTTTTGCGCCTATAGGGTTAGGCACGTCAGCAGATTACCGTTGAACAGACGTTTGCTACGATATGCGTTAATGTTAAACACGTCTGACGTTGGCGCCGATAGGCGTTAGCGTTAAGCACTTTAGCAGGTTCATTCATTCATTCATTTATTTGGTCAATATCAACATATACAAGGAAAAAACAATTAAAACCACTTATAAAACCAGTTAAAACAGTAATTCAATTTTTTTTAATATGTAAAATTTCTTTAAGAAATATTTAATAAATTGAAAAAGGGGTAAAAAATTCAAAGATAAAAGGGTTAAATATGTTTAAATTACGCAGAAACGAGATAATGATGAAAAAATAAGTTAACAGTTAATAAAAACATCAGTATTGAAATTTATCGGAACTAATAAAAAATATTAAAAAGGTCAAAAAAGCGGTTTAAAAAGTTGTAGAGAGTTACCATTTAAAAGGCATTTGCAAAGATAGGCATTAAGGTTAAGCAGTTTACCATTGAATAGGCGTTTGCGATGATAGGCGTTAGGGTTAAGACAGTCAGGGGTTTGCAACAACCGGCGTTATGGTTAAGCACGTCACCTGTTTCCCATTGAATAGGCGTTTGCGACGATATGCGTTAGGGTTGTTAAGCACGTCAGGCGTTTTCGACGACAGGCGTTATGGTTAAGTACGTCACCTGTTTACCATTGTATATGCGTTTGCGGACGATAGGCGTTAGGGTTAAGCATGCCAGACGTTTGCAGCGATAGATTATAGGGTTATTTTGTGGTTTAAGGTTGGAGCACGTCAGTAGTTTACCATTGAATAGACGTTTGCAACAATAATAGGAAAAATAACATATTCAATTGCAAATGACCAGTGAAAATGCCTATTCATTAGCGTACACAGTTCCTACTGGCGACTTCTGAAATTCTTATTAACCCTAATTCCTATTCATTAATGCAATGGCTGGCGCGAATACCTATTTATTAGCGGACATGATAAAATGGCTAACATGCTTATCCTTAAAGCTAACGCCTATCGTCGCAAACGCCTATTTAATGACATTCTTTTAATCGCTATTTAATGCTTCCTAGTGATGTTATATTTTATGAAATGGGTGCTATATGACTGCTATTATAAACTATAGCAATTGTATAACAGCTACGAACATGCTTTTAATCTCTATTTAATACTTAACCCTGTGATTGCTAAAACTTTTTTGAAATGAGTGTTATATGACTGCCATTATAAGGTATAGCTGGTGACCAGCTACTAGTATGCTATTAATCACTATTTAATGCCCTTTAATATTTAACCCAGCTATAACAAACAATATCACAATGATCACTGGGGCATTTCCCCTTCCGAGAGGTGCCGGCAATCGTGGGCGATCCCAAATTTAAAATTAAAATGTTGATGTATTTACTGTGTATTCTGTGTGTGTATGTTTTGTATGTTTGGTATTTAAACTGTCAAGCCACCGCTTCTTTTGATTCCTATGTAAACAATTTGCAATTTGTAATTTATTGTGGAGTTTTTCT
>NW_022756579.1:44223-48422 GCF_011630105.1 Anneissia japonica
AATATATTCAGTTAAATCTCAGCAAAATGTAGCTATATTTTGTGAAATGGCTATATGACTGCTATTATAAGCTATTACAAGTTGTAGCATGACTATCTAGGCCTACTACGATGCTTGTAAATGCTACCGTATTTAATGCTAGGACCAATCATGGGCTTTAATGGCCCGTTCTACATCGAGTAATGTATACTGCAACCTGGGTACCCATAAATAAATGGCGGCTGCCACTTAATTATGCCGCCAAATAATTATGTGGCGGCCGCCACTTAATTATCTGGCGACCGCCAAATAATTTAGTGGCGACCGCCAGATAATTAAGTGGCGGTCGCCAGTTAACGGATCTGAAATTTTAATTCACTAATGGCACTGAGCTTCCGTACATAAATAAATTGTTTTACGAGTAACAAAATATGGTTTACTTATTCCTAACAGTACAATTTGTTTATTTAATTTGGTAGGCAAAACAAACCTATCAATATATTGACTTATGTAAGTCCATATCTCTTTTACACATGGACATTTATAAAAGAAATGTTCTCAAGTTTCTACTGATTTTTTTTTTTAAAGTACATTGATCATTATCTCTAAGATCTAATTTGTGTAGTAATTTGTTTATTCCTAAAATTTGGTGAATTATGTTATATTGGAAAATCTGTAGCCTACATTCAGTTGTACACTTACTAGCCATTGCAAACAAATCATGCCAGTTGTTACATTCACATAATGATTCTTGCCATTTATTAAATACATGTTGTGGATAGACTTCAATGTTATTTATGAGATTATTGTAACAAACTTTTGTAATTTTCTTAGCAGAAAGTAAACGGATATACTTTTATTTACGATTTGAGACTTGTCTATTCCTCTCAATAGTAGGATCTGATTATAACAGGTCTTTGGAAAGGCGTTTAGAATACTTAAATGTCTTGTACAATTTAACTGAGTAGGATTTAGATGGAATTTATCACCAAAATCTTCAAACGTTAAAAGTATATGTTTTTTTACTGTACATTTCACAAACTCTATTTATATTCAAAGTCCTCCAATCAATATAATTGACACAATTTTTATCCACTTTAATATATGGATTGTACCATATTATTTCATTTTGCTTATGGTTTTCATCTATATTTTTACAGAAGGATGACCATGTGGCAGTAATTTCTTTCCAAACATGGTTTTGAATTAACTTACTTATGTACCAGAGTTTGTTGTTTTTTTCCGTACCACATTAGTTCACTATAATAATTGTTATTGTTATGTTGAAACAGAAGTTTCCAATCTCCCTTTATTTATTTATCTAAATATTTTGCTATCCATGGGAGTTTCAGGGCATTACAAAAAGACTCAGAATGCGGCATGTTTAAACCACCATTGCCGATGCTACTTATAAGAGTTTTCCTTTTGATTTTTTCTGGTCCCCCATTCCATACAAATGCATAAATTATTGTATTCAATTTTTTTAAGAACTCTAATGAAGGCGAAGGCAATGATGTAAAAAGATGAATTAATTTGGAAAGGATTAAATGGTTACAATACAAGCTTTGCCCTTATGTGTTAAGTAGCGTTGAAGCCATGCCTGCACTAGATTTTTCATTTCCTTTAATTTTTCATTAAAATTAATTGCTTCCATAATTTGAAGATTTGTTGAAAAGTTTATTCCCAATAGTTTGAAAATTTCACCTTCTTTCAAGCATTCTACACTACCCGACATAGAATCTAATCTGGACTTAAAAGCTCCAATCCAATGGCTTTGGTTTTATTTAAATTTATTTTACATTTAAGCCAAGAATCCAAATAGAAATCCTTCAGAACATTAATACTTGGATTAAAAGATTGCTCTGAGCCATCTAATGTAAAAAAAAAGTGCCATCGGCATATTGTCTTAACATAATTTGTTTGACATCTTTTTATTCCTTTTATATGTTTGTCATGTTTCACCCTTAAAGACAGAAGCTCTACAGCGATGATAAATAAGTATGGTGATAAGGGATCACCCTGTCTAACACCTCGCTTTACTTCAAAAAATGGTAATGCATTATTATTATTATTATTATTGGTTACACAAGAGCTTGTATCACAAAAGGTTTAACCCAGCTTATTAATGATTTTCCAAAATTAAAGCTTTCTAAGCTTTTAAACGTAATTTACCAGTCCAGACTGTAGAAAGCTTTTTCAAAATCGATTAGTAAAAGAAGCCCTTCAATACTTTGCTGCTCACAGTGAAACAGCAAATCATATAATTATTAAACGGGTGTTTTCCACAATTTGACGATTTTTCAGAAAACCTGTTTGTGTATTACTAATAATATTAATTGGTAAAACCATTTTTAGAAGTTATTTTTTAGTCAACATTTAGAAGTGAGATGGGACGCCAATTTTTAAAATCAGGACGCGATTTTCCAGGCTTTGGAAAACAAGTTATAATTGCCCTTCTTTGCGGGACAGACATTTTGCCATATTTATTAAAATAATTAAAGGAATTGATCATGTAGTTACTAATGTTTCTCCAAAAAAAAAGTAAAAAAAGAGTAAAAAGTTTGAAGTTCTTTTAGAATTGTATTTTGGTCTATTATTTCATTCTGTCATTTTTTAAAATCTTGGAAATGGTTTTATTTTCAAAATGTCGTTTTTCTAAATTTAAAATGTTCTTTGTGCTTTTTTCGTCCTCTTTCCACCACCTGGATTTACATCGAGTAATAATACCTTTTATTTTATTTTCCCTCAATTGCTCAAGAGAATATTGCATTGAAGAAAGTTTCGTTAAATTTTTGACTGAATGGGAAGCACTTCTACAATGTTTTTTAAATTTCGTTTTCTATTCTTTTTCTTCCTTTTCATTTTCTCTCTTACGTTTGGCTGAATATGGTATAGTCATACCTCTTATAATGAGCTTAATCATTTCCCACAACAAGGCATCATTATGTATATTTTTATTTTCAGTTACCGTGTACTCTAAGACATCTTTGAAGGGTGAGCTAATACATTGAATTGTCAAAATAAACGACAATAATTTATAGAAAGTTTTACGTAGACCGAAACCCAAGCATCTGAATTTAACAGCAAAGTATTGTCCAATATCCCATTTCAGATACAGGCACTGTATGATTTTCGTAAAATATGTATTAAATTGTTTGCAGTTCAGCAAACTATTAATTCATTGATTTATACAGTATATTGTGATAGCAGAAATATTCGATTGAAGAGATATTTATGTAAATTTCGGAATAATAATTGTTTTTTCTTTAAACATTATTTGAAAGAATCGATAGATAGCCTTAATTCTAAACATCTAAACATGTTGTAAATTCTAAACATCTAAATATGTTGTATTAAGACTGCAATGTAATTTTAACAACGGAGTTAGAAGATGATTTTAATTATTACTGCTAAATCTCATTTTCTCATTTGTGTTTTTATTTTTTATTTGATTTATGCGATATCATAACAAAATGAAAAACATCAGACACAAAAAAAAGAAGAACATAGTAAAAAAGTGAGCAGATATATTGTCAACTTCTTTGCTGTCTACAATACCAGGAGAAAGACTCCTATAAATGAATAGAATATGGTTGGAGATTCATGAATACAATGTTCATAATCATCTTCAATATACAGGGAAAATACATTTGATTTTTATAATGTATGAAATTGAAAGATATACAGATGGACCAGTGTGTAATTATGGACATATCTCAGTAGCAATTCTCAAGAGCGAGACCGATATAAGTATGTGCAACAAATTCAGTACCGTTGCTATACCGTTAACACGAATTATGGAGCATCCAAAAATGTGTAATGGGGAATAAAGTACAGTACTGTATATTATGAGGCGCTAAATGTTCATTATTTAACAAAATTATATACCTACAATTCATATATAATTCAACGTTTATGCATTTTCATATGCATATATAATTCAACATATACTTTATTTTCCTGCCAACAATTATAAATAATTGGTCGAGCGATTTTCATTATTTATAAATAAATAAATTAAAGTAGCAAAACATTATTTATAAATGAAGTGTTGAAAGTCATTATATGTAAATAATGATTTTACTTAAAGTTGTTATTTATAAATAATTGATTGAACATTCTATTATTGCGAAATAACTGCAAATGCATATTTATTATTTATAGAGAAAATCGCTCCATTATCTATATATAATTGTTCGAAGAAACTAATTATATGTATG
>NW_022756579.1:52080-61440 GCF_011630105.1 Anneissia japonica
TGTAAGATTTGTACTACTAATGAAAAAGAAAAAGTAAACCACATTCTGTTTAATTGTACTTCACTATTAAAACTCCGTCAGAAATGATGTATACTTAAATCTTAAGAACAGCCTCATAGAAAATAAGTTAAATACATATTGGGATATGTTTAATTGTGGATCACAAGAATTAAAACGCCACTTTATGCTTGATAATTTATTCACTGAGAATGAAACAGGAGTTAATTGTAAACAATATTTAATTAAAGCATGGACAACTAGATCTACAATAATATCAGCATTACCTCTCTCAAAATTTAATTAATTAATGACAAACAAGGTATATGATGTAATGTAATTATTACTTTTATTATTATTTATGTACTAGACAGCTTAATTAACTTCATACAATTATTGTATTGATGTAAGTATGTGTATGTATGTACGAGCTGTCTCTTATACACATCTAGATGTGTATAAGAGACAGGAATAGCATGAAGCACATACTAAATTCCATTGTTTCAATTACAAGATCATGTTGCAATCATGAATATATCACCGTAGACCGTATCACCGAAGAAAGAGAATATAGTAGAAAGATATTTTGTTAGTGGAAAGATAGCAAAACAATAATAATTAGGCCTATGACTAGAAATTGCAAATTGCAAGTGAAGTGCTGCGAAGTACAACTGCATATAAAAGTTCTTCGAACAAAATTAATAATAAAAATAAAACAAATAATGTGGAAAATGTAGTTGATTACCAAAAGTTACAATTTTTATTTTGAAGACTGCATGGTCTAGGAAGTGTACATTTTTTATGGGGCAAGTTTCCAAGTGCGGGTTTTCTAGGGGCGAGTTGACTGCCAAAGAGTGTTGTCAAAGTGCGAACCAGCGTGTTATTTGATCACAAGTGCGAGACATCACAAGTGTGAGCCAGCGCGCCATGACGTCACGACAATAGATACGAGGCGTTAACGAGTTGTGCTAGGTATCGGCTGAGATTTGTGGAGTACAATTCAAAAAATAACTATAGGTCTATTATAATGAATTATTGTGATGTTAAATAGACAATGTTAGCTATCAAGGAGCGACGTTGTTTTTCATTGGGACCTTCGTCCCTTCAAGGCTAGGCCTATAATACCATTCTAGCTAGTCTAGGCCTAGAGTAAGATAAGGCTAGCGCGACATGCGGACGTTGGTACGAGTAGGTTAGTCTGCAAACGCCGCCTAAAGTAATTGATTTTACCCAGCAGAACGAAAGAAGGAAACTCTGCCTTTCAGTCCTTTTAGGCTCTTGTTTTTTGACAAATAATGACCTTTCAGAGGTCAAATTTCTGTCAAGAATATAAATTGGCTGCTTCACAGCAATAAACCGATTCACGAACTAAAATATATAGGGCATAGGCATATTAAATGTTTCGTTTTCGCAACTCCTTCGGCGCTCCATATATTTGTTCGAAATAAACCGCGACCGAAACGAAGCGCGACCGAAACAAAGCGCGACCGAAACGAAGCGCGACCGAAATGATCGGCTACCGGCCACGACCTAGGCCTATGTTAGGAGTAGTAAAATGTAAGATAAAAGATAGGGTAGACCCAGTCTGCCCTGGTTTTTTATTATTTTTTTACATTAGTATGGTTGTATCGTATTCTTATCTTACATTTTCTATCGAACACTGCATCATCAGCTGCTGCACCGTCCTAGGCCTTAGCAGGGGCGGATTTAGGGGGGGCCGGCCCGGCCCCGGCCCCCCTTTTTGGAGGTAAAAAAAAAGAAAAAAGAAAGAAAAAAAGGAAGGAAAAGAAAAAAATGATAGCCCAGAACGCCTCAAATGTTATTTTCGGGCGTCTAGAACACAACAATTTTGCGGGGGCATGCCCCGGACCCCCTACGACAGTTTTGTCTCAATCGGCCAAACTTTCGTCCCCCCTTCCGGCCCCCCCTTTTGGACATTTCTGGATCCGCCCCTGGGCCTAGCTAGCTTAGCCTAGGCCTAGCTAGCAGCTAGCATTGGCCTAGCTAGGCTACGGTTTCGTCGGCTAGGAGGCTGATGAAACATTCAATCAATCAAGTTGTGTTGAATATTAAGTCTTGCATCAATGAATTATCCTTGCTTTGTAGTTATCAGTGAGCAAACCAGCTATTATTGTTGTTTTTTGTACCTTAAAATCACAGATATTTGTCAAACATTGGTAGACTCCACTGGTACCTGGTACACACAATGAATTTGAATGTGGATCCTAGGTTTCCATTGGTCAGATTCGTAAGGTTAAAGGAGTGGTAAATGACGGCAGGGCATATAATGATGTCATTCCCTCTGCCGGGTGCGGGGAGGGGGTCGGAAACCTGGAATGACATATCACTACCACATGGAGGAAGATACAAATGACAATACAAATAATTAAATATATGAATAAATAATTAATTAATGAGGCCTAATGATAATTAATTATTTGTACTGCTACAGAATCTTTTGTAACCAAACATAACTAACTGTTACAATGCTGAAAATGTGTGCAGTTACATACGGCTTCCACTGTATGTTTACAGAATCATTTTGTTGCACAACAGAAGTATACACAAAACTACTATAACAGTATGTATCTGTCGCATTACAAGCGATTTGTTTGTATTACTACAGAATCTTTTGTAACAAAATATACACATCTAGATGTGTATAAGAGACAGCGTGTTGTTTAAATATAGACTTTTTTAATATTTACATTTTAAAAACTTAGAATATTTAAGGAAATTCCTTTTGTTAAATTCCTATTATTTAATTAAATTTGTATTTGCGATGTGGTTCCTTTTTAATTATGAATATTGGATCTTTTTTTTATATTCTTTTCTATTCTGACTGGCGACATTTTTTTTATTATGAATAGCTGGCGACATTTTTTTAAAATATGAATAGCGAACTTTTTTTATTATTATGAATAGCGAACCTCTTTTTTATTATGACTAACGAACCTCTTTATTTATTATGACTAGCGAACCTTATGAAAAACAGTTCTATTTTTCTATTATAAATAATTGACTCTTTTCTTGATTATGACTAATGAACCCTTTATTATGACCAGCGAACCTGTTATTCAATTATAATTAGCGAACCTTATGACTACGAACCTGTTATTCTATTATAATTAACGAAACTTATAAATAATGAGCTTTATAAATAGTGGACTGTTTAAAGAATTATGAATAGTGAACCTTATAAACAAATGTTTTTATAACTAGCGGATATTATGAACAGTGATGAAATATCGAACCTTATCACTAGCGAGTGGACCCCATAATACTAACCTAGGCTATACCCGCTGGTACCGCACTTGCCTATAGAAAATTTGCAGTTTGCCGAGAAGTTTCTGTTGATTATAAAAATTCATGACAGCTAATGCGTTTACATTATGCATGAGGCGACTGAGACCGAGGAAGAAGAGACTACCTATAAAATGTGGCTAATAAAACGTGAGCCTACCGTAGTAAAAGTACCGAATAATCCATTGGTTCTCTATCACGGATTGCTCACTCGCGATGTGGAAGAGCGTAAACATCTTGTCAACAAACCTCTTATCAGATCTCCATAACAACCCCATATATCTCATACATATGCATAATTAGTGAAGCAAACTGAATTTAAATTAGATTTCTTCCAACCGTCGCGATACAACAGTAAACCACTTTTTGTTTAATTGTACTTCACTAAACTCTGTCAGAAATGATGTATACTTAAATCTTAAGAACAGCCTCATAAAAAATAAGTTAAATACATATTGGGATAATATAATATGTTTAATTGTGGATCACATGAATTAAAACGCCACTTTATGCTGAGAATGAAACAGGAGAATTTTTATTATTTTTATTGTAACCAATATTTAATTAAAGCATGGACAACTAGATCTACAATAATATCAGCATTACCTCTCTCAAAATTTAATTAATTAATGACAAACAAGGTATATGATGTAATGTAATTATTACTTTTATTATTATGATACTTATTATTATTATTTTAATTATTATTGTATTATTATTTATGTACTAGACAGATTAATTAACTTCATACAATTATTGTATTGATGTAAGTATGTGTATGTATGTACGAGTATGTGTACATATGTATGTATATGTGTACATGTTTATATATATATATATATATATATATATATATACATATATAAATATACATATATATTTGGTAAGCTCTATATATATCTAGGTATATCATTTGTATTTTGTATTAAAATTTATAATTATAATGCACCACTGAATAATGTTTGCCGCCCATATAAAGGTGATTCCATTGAATTAAATACTGACAAAATGGAAACGTTTTTGCCACTTTTTATTATTTGCTAGTCCAGCTATCACGAAAGCAGCGAACTGAGGTCAAATCAACCCCTCTGTACAAGTAGTCTGGATCGACCAATTAGGGTTTCATTTTCATTAGGGGTTAAAATACTAACAAATTCAATTCACAGTAAATATTATTTTGTTACAACTTGTATTTGAACACACATTTAACAGTACACATAGTACAATGTAAAGTGAACACATGTTGAGATCTCTCTTCCCCTCGTCCACGCTTTCGTGTTTTCGCGATTGGCGAAGCCCTACGCTACACCCCTATGGCAATTTTTTAACAGTCCAGACTATAAAATGCATTTTTTTTTTGCAGAAATATAGCCTAATTGCTGCAAGTATCTTGTCTTGGGACATTTGTTTTTTAATAAGGTAATAAAAGCACACAAAAAATCCAACTGATAACTTAATTAGGCAAAATTACATGAAAAAAGAAGTCAAACACTGCGAACACAAGTCAAGCAAACAGAAGTATGACATCATACCAGTGAATCGGACTATCACGCTTGAGAGATTTTTTGACCCCATGAGAGGCAATCGTGGATTGGATGGATTTTATATTTTCTTATTTTCCGATAAAACTACCCAACCATTCATACTTAGTTTTATATCAGCTTCAAGCTTATTATATTTTCTCCACGCATCCACTTGGGCCAATTCGAACAAAGCAATAGTCTGTGAGTGAGGGAGTAAGAAACGAGCTCAGAACAGCCAAAAACCTGAAATTTCTGCTGTTATAAATCGACGTATTCCGACAGAACTGTAGGGATTTTTTTCATTTTTTCTTTACGAATTGGTAAATTAATATATTTTACAACATAATCCGCTTGGGCCATTACAAGAAAATCATACATTTTGTACTAAAAATGTACTTTTGTGAAAACAAAAATCCAGTTTTCTCCAATGGTTAAGGCGACCTTGGAGAGCAAATGATACAAAGTTTCCATATGCATGAAAATTTTTCGAACTAATTTATCTGTTAATTAACGAAACTAATTGATTTTCGTTCGATTTTTGAATCAAAAGCGAATAACTTTCATAAAGCAACAAAATGGCCAATTCAAAGTTTAATTTTGTAAACCTTAATTTTTTTTTGTTAGAAGGGACAGAACAACTTTTAAATTTCGCCTTGCATTCTACTTTTTCCTATAGTTACAAAGTTCTAGGACCCAATTATTTTTAATTACCAAAGGGTCACAATGTGTTAGTTATCTGACTATTCTAAAGCAAGGATTGAGGTAGCCACCTGCTCTCCTCAAAATAATGTAGTGGGTTCTCTGAAGTGGACACAATGGACCTTTCCACCGAGCCCTGCCCCTTGGATATTGTTGCCAAGGTCCCAAAATAATAGCGTAAATGTACATGCGTTTGTGGGAAAATCACATATCCTTAGCTATGCTTTGATTGGTCAGTTACGTTTGATTGAAACTTTGGAAACGTCAATTTAATTTGTGTAGACCGGGCCTACGTAGTCCATATTTGAGAAGACATGGTTCCTACCAAAAAATGAGTTATAAGGGACCTGAACCAGCGTCAAGTGTAAGGCTCTTGGTTATGGCACTTGAGCACAACAGCTCAGTCACTTGACTTGCACTATAGTGCATTATAAATTTAGGTTTATAAAGGGCTGTTCTGTTTATCCTTATTTTTGCATTAATTAGACTAAAAGTAACGTAGCTACAATAAGTTATTTGCCAATAATAATTGGTAATTTTGTAGCAATTCTTTCGTACACTGGTGCGCTAAAAAGATACTCTCGTTTTCAAAATGCACATCAGGTAATTTGAAACTGAAATTATTGTCCCTGAAATATTAGATTATACTAGTATAATATTATTGTTACAGATTGTTAAACATTTATGTTATTGATCTTTTGCTTACCTTATAGATGGTTTTACAAACAAGCAAATTTCTTTTTTTAACTTGCGTGTGGAAACCAATTATGGTTTATAAAGATATTCTAAACAATACAAATCTCTCAATAATGGACTTATCAAAGGTACTGTTCATTATTAATAATAAATTTCAGTTTTGTTGCAAGCTTTCCTTTGGTCCAAAAATAATAATGAAATGATTATGTTTCAATTGAAACTGTCGATCATCACGCACTTTCAATTGAAAATGAAATATTTATGTTATCTTTGTTTAAACAAAAGAAAGACTGACTTGTGGAACAATATTGATGGGACCAATGGAATTAAGTTTTACTCTCTTTTCCTTGTAATTAGGGTCATGTTTTTGTGCTATTTTTATCTTGTCAGTATTTTGTAAACCGTATTTATGTATGTATTTTATGACTAATTACGAATAAATTTCATTTAATCAATATAATTTTTAAAATTGTAATATGTGCTTTAGTCTATTTGGTTGTTTTTTTGGTTTTCAGACTTCCTATTTTCATTTTAGTGTGAATATGACAACTTTGGTAAATATATTTTCAATAAAGTAGAGAAAAATGCAATCCCTGGGTAATGTGCACGAGGTGGTTTGAATTTAGCAAGATGATAAACGTAGGCCATAAATAGAATAAACTGCGCCAAAGCCCCGTGGAAGTAACAAATTTACCATAGACATGTTAACATTTTAAGGTCTTCATGCATGATTTGAGACTCATGGTAGAAGAAGCCCATTGTTAACATAGGGGTAAACACAGCTAAATGTAGGTTATTGCAATACGTCTACGGTATAATAATAATAATAATAATAATAATAATAATAATAATAATAATAATAATAATAATAATAATAATAATTAATATCTATATAACGCCTAATGTCAATAACATCTAGGCGCTATGGCGTATTGGGTTTTATCGTCCATTCTTAAGCCTACTTATTTTACTTGATAATAAACAGCTTGTGAACCAAAGATTAGTGCTTATAAAAATACATTTTGATTGTCCTGCAAATTATTCAAGTCATATAGGACTCTACATATGACGCCAAATTCTGTCTCTGTTTTGTTCTGAGCATTGTGTTTCGTCAATAGCTTTTTTTTCTCAAGTCATACAGTATTAGCATCACCCCGACATTTGTATCGCCAAGTTCAATCTCTGTAAATTGTTTTGTTAATGATTCGTTTTGATTCGTTAATAGCATTTTTACTTTACATGGAATAAAAAGTTCGTATATCAATAGACAGTGCTCATAAAATTACATTTTGCTAGTCCTGCGTACTGTGAAAATACGGAAAACTGCTTGTATTTTTACTTACGACTGTTAAACTGATGACATGTCCACACAGAAATTCCCCGCTACCCAATTGGGTCATGACCACTGGTGGTGTAGGCCTAGTACAATTTAAAAATAGGTCCCTATAATTTCAAATTGCAAATAGACCTATCTTAGTGGAAAGGGTTCACCCAGATGTTAAACAAAAAAATTAAGAACCAGGGACATATATTATATCTGGAAACTCGTGTATATAACATCGACATTTTTTAAATATTGTATTGCATAAATTTGTTAGGCCTACTCGCTCGTGTGTTAAAACCTAAGAGAAGAGCAAATTGTCTTTTAAGTGGGTAGAAATACGTTACCAATCGTTTCGCATCTTGCGGGACGGTCCCGCATTTCAAAGTGATTTTGGTTGAAACACGCACTTTGCAGAAACACACGCGTGATCATAAATTTGTCACGCATTTAGCGCTGGTCTATGTGTGATAACAAATTGCAATGAATTAAAAATTAGAAGAAATTGGTTTGATTAAAAAGCGCTTTATAAATTGAAATACTTAATTCAATGACGCGTTACTAACAATTGATCAGTATTCCTCATTTTTTGTTGTTTTAATTAATGAAATGTTTTTGTACATAGTTCAGGTGTTCAAATTATACATAATGTACATTAAACATATTTTTGTTTATTTACCGTACCAGGTATTATCAACAAACACTCCGTGAAATCGTTTTAAAACAGCCTAAAAATGCTCAGATCGTCGGCAGGATCACTTTCCCCTGGACCCCCACCGGGGCTCAGTCTCTAGATCACTGAGAGGGCTTGGGCCCCCACCCCAGCCAACATTAGTCACGTATTTCAAATCTCTCAAGTTTGGAACTATGGAAATATCTACTCTGTACGTAATGTTTTTTTTTTTTTTTTTTTTTTTTTTGTTCTTGTTTTTTTTTTTTTTTTTTTTGGGTGGGGAGTGGGTATTGTCGGATCTGGCCGGACCAATAAATATTGCTTCCGACGCGCCTGAATTGACGGTTCACACACTCTGTGTTTTTGTATGAATAAATACCATAGACTTTATACTTTATTGATACTGTAAAACTATGTTTTTCAAGTACGGTTTCTTACGGCAGAAGTTAATAGAAGTTAACCGTGAACAACATAATCGTGTCTTTTTTGGAGTGGTTTACATATCTTCCCCGACGACCAGTGGCGGATCCAGGGGGGAGGGGTTTGGACGAACCCCCTCTGTGAAGAAATGTAACAAAATACTACTGGGTCCTGGCTTACAAAAGGCATGCTAACCTCACCTAGGCATATGTTGGCAGTATCAGACAAACTAGGCTTTGCCCAACTAGTCATCAATTCGTAATAATTTATGTACGAAAGTGCGTTCTTCAGGCATATCGGTTCATCGATACATGGAAGAACACTCTAACTACTCAAACTTGTTGAAACATAATAATATATTGCCTATGTCTCTGATTTTTTTTTTGTCTAAGTATAGGCCTAGAGACTGAGCTAAAATCACCTGACCTTTTTCAAGAGGCGGGAAAAGAACCTTGAATTTTGAAGAACGGAAAGGTCATAAAAGACCCCTCAAAAGTCGGGAGTTCATTTCCGGCCATCTATAATCCAAATTTTTCCGGGGGAGGGCCCAGGTCCCCCCATTCATTTTGGGTTTTTTGGGAAACATTTTTAACCCCCCCTCTCTCAAATCCCGGGTCCACCCTTGAATTGCCCGACGATTCATTACATAAAGTTACATAATATACTGTAATTGCAAAGAAAAAAGAAAAAAGTAAAACGAAAAAAAAAGGGGAAAAAAAGGATAATAA
>NW_022756579.1:61747-65023 GCF_011630105.1 Anneissia japonica
TATATATATATATAATTTACATATACAATTACAATATAAAAAGAAAAACGGAAAAAATGATAATATGAAAATAAGAATGACAATAACAGAATCGCATATCTCCAAGTGTTTCTTGCTGTGTTTCTTGTTTTGACTGTTGATTCCTTTTTTATTTTTTCTTGCTTTTGGAGGTTCCTGTTGTTGTGATTCTGGATTGTTTTTTAATGTTTTTTTCTACTATACTCGGTAGCCTGGCCTTGTTGATTTTACCGCTAGTTGCGGCCGTGAAATCACTTTATGCTCCCATTGTGTTCTACGCTATACTTGCACTCACATACTTCACCTGGAATTGCTGGAATTGGAATGCATTATATAAAGCAGATCGCTAACCCGTTTCGGTACACTAAACCTAGAGGCTGTCGCATAGGTCGTAAAAAAATTAGAGAAATTAAAGCCGTGGTGTACATAAGAGGTGAAGTTAACTCTAATCGACAGAGATCTCGTAATTTTAGCCATCTCAATAATGTCAAATTGGAGACTCCAACTTCCAGTAATAAGGGAGAGTTTTTACTTTCTACGATTTTGCTTAGTAACCCTAGATCATGCCATCACGAAGTCTTGGTTCTCGCAAAATCAATCCATCAATCCACTGATTGTTTGAGTGTTGACGGCTACACAACTTCCCAGCTAACAATTTAACGTTGAAAAAACGTTATAAAAACCGTATGAATTTGGTTCCAAAAACGTTTTAATATAACGTTTAGAAAATGTAATTTTGTGGAGTTTTGAAAGCGTTTTAATAACGTTTTAATGTAACGTTTTAAAAACGTTATTATAACGTAAAAATAACCTTAGTTACATCGACTTTGGTCTTGTATCACGTTTTAAAAACGTTTACAAAGAGTTTTTATTACGTTTGTAAAACGTTATAATATACCGTTTTAAAAACGTATTTATGTGGAGTTTTTAAAGCGTTTTAATAAAGTTTCAATTTAACATTCAGAAAACGTCATTATAACGTTATTTTGATGTTTTTAAACGTTTTTAAAACATTCTTAAAATGTGTTACAATACCAAAATCAATGTAACTAGAGTTATTTTTAACTCTAGTTACATTGACTTTGGTCTTGTAACACATTTTAAGAATGTTTTAAAAACGTTTAATAACATCGAACTAACGGTAAAACTTTTGAGTTTGATCGGTGTTCTTAGACTTTTTTAAAAATTTGAACAAAAGCTGTACACTGAACCGTGGATATCCTTAGGTCGGCCTCTGGTCACATGTATGATTCCAACTACATCGTATTAACTTTGATGCTCCGCGACAAAAGAGGTCAACAATACAAAATTACTTACACTTATGTAGGGTTATGTGTTTATTCTTTAATGTTTAATGCGTCTGTACTGTATTTTGTTATACTGTAGTTTAGCAAAAGCTCCAGTTCAATATAGGACAAAAAGGACATACAATAATCAATATCCAAAAAATAATAAATCAAAATCAAGTTAGAGTCAAGTGCTGACAATTCTATACTATTTCTGTAAGTACAGTTAATAAAAGATCAAGTTCCATATCATCTATTCAGTATTTGGCAAGTTCAATTGATTTTAAAAATGTCAAACAAATATCAAAAATAAACTAGAGGCCAAGTGTACAAAGACTCCATGGTGCACACTTAAATATCTAGGATATTGAGAAAAGCAGATGGCTACACTGTCTCTAAATCAAGCCTTGACAGAGGAAATTCATAGCTGTTCTCTCACAATGGAACCATTTGCGGAGTAGAAAGTTGTTAAAGAACCAATAAAGAGGATGTGCTACAAATCAAACGCATTCACATAATATTGCCGTCCTCCTCATTGTCGTCATCTCTTCTGGCAACTACATCTTCTTCATTACAAACTTGCCCAAGTTTCTGTAAAATGTGAACAAAAAAATATGTCTATTTAATTTACAGCCGGCCTGACAGTCATGGTAATTTAAAACATTTTAATAACTTGTCTGAAGCCGCGATACATGGCATCCTTAAAACATTTAATTCCCATTCTAAATCAATGTATTAGTTAATGTAATGAAAATAATAAATGAAAATATGATAGGTAATTAAACTGTTTGAAGTGATCATTATGGAATGATAAACATACGCATAAAGTACATACAAGGTTAACATATCGTGCTAATAGACAACCATTTTAATAATTAACAAAAATGACGAAATATTGTATAGTAATAATAATAATAAGATAAAGCCTGGACTTACAGTATTTAATAATGCATACAGAGTTCCTTTACAGAATACTTGCTTAAATGCTGTTGAACTTTCTTCCCTCAGGTCATTGGTAACTAAAAGTAGTATTTAATAATGCATACAGAGTTCCTTTACAGAAGAACGATGGACTTGCTTAAATGCTGTTGAACTTTCTTCCCTCAGGTCATTAATAACTAAAAGTAAACATATATTTATCATTAATGGCATCAACCAAAAAATATTAATTAAAGAAAAGTTAATAAACAATTAATATATAAAATCCACAAATGAACAGTCATACATGCAATACAAAAATAGTATTCAGCACAATCAAAATGGTGGATGACATTATGACCTGTTCCGACACTGAAAGCAGACTTGTAATTTTACAGCTAGCAACTTCTCATGAAAGATACAAAAACGTCATGCCTAAGAATCACCAGTAAAATTAATTAGATTAGGCTGTGACTCAAGCTCACAAACGGGCTTTAAACTCGTCCTCAAGCCAAAATGAGTTTTTGTTATAATGGCATAGAACATATCATTTACGCTAAAAAGATAGTTAAATGAACTTAATCGGGTGTCTGGAAGCAAAGTTATGACCGTTTGAAAAATTGTCATCTTATAAACTTTCTTAAATCAAGTTTTGAGAAAAATGCTTTTATTTTCGGCAGGTTTCTGCTCATTTTTCATTAGCTCCCATCCGAAAATGACTAAATTTTACCTCTTACAGTTGTAATTTTAAACTGAAACTTCAGGAATAGTAAGATCAATAGTTATAATTTATTTATTACACAAACACCCAATTCATACAAAATTGACGTTCTACACCCTATTCTGGGTATTGAGGCTTGTTTTTCAATACAGTGCAGTGAGAGTTTACAGCCCGTTTGTGAGCTTGGGTCACCTATGTGCCAGTACCAAGGCAAATACAGGGCTGCTAGCCTGAGACAGACAAGGCACATTTGCCTCATCCATCATGATATTCCCAGATTTGTTCTTGATCTAAAACTATGAAAAGGAACATTTGTCATTAAATGCCTCGCAG
>NW_022756579.1:65187-71243 GCF_011630105.1 Anneissia japonica
TTTCTTTATTCATTTATTTACAGGACTACATTCGTTGAGAGCTATGCATATGGGCCTATATATACATATATATATATACACACACATATATATATATAATATATATATGCATATGGGCCTATATATACATATATATATATATGCATATGGGCCTATATATACATATACATATACATTAAAATCACACTGTGTTCACTGTGTGCTTACTGTATAAACACACTGTGATTTCTTTTCCCACTGTGTATCCCGTAAATTCACACAGTGTTCACTGTGTGTTCACTGTATGTAATTTAAAAAACAGAGTTAACGCAGCGTTCACTGTGTGGACTCTATGTGAACACAATGTGTACTGTGTGAACTCTATGTGAACACAGTGTGTACACACTGTGGTATTTTCGAAAGGGATGCAAGCCTGTATTTATCAAATATTAGCTGAATAAAAATAATATATATATATTATACAATTATAATTTTAACATTTAACAACATTAATGCAGCAAAGCCTATCCAAAACCCCAATAAAATCTAGGCCGCAATCTAGGCATAGCGCATGTATAAACAACGCGTAAAATTGCGCGTATGAGCCCGTGGAGTTCTCAAGAACGCCTAGTAAAGCCAAAATATTTGCTGTTTTCAATCGAAAATTTTTAAATATCGGAAGAAGTTGCCAGGCCTATATTTCACAGAATACAAGAACAGACACTCATTGTTCATTGGCGACCAACGATAACGTCCAGAAAATTTGCAAAATTTTGTAAAACGACGATAATTACGACCATGTTTTAGCGATATTAACATTTACGGAGTTAGGGCGTTGTTTGTTTACATTTTTACTGTAGACCAGCTTTATTTTTCTCGTTAAAATTCATGATTTTTATATAAATTCATGCATTGCAAAAAATTTGTTTAGTAGCTGATATAATAATTAGACAAACAGAACATGAATGGGGGGATATTAGACTCACATATTATTTTTAGCACAATTCTACTATGTACCAAAAAATGCAGTTCCGCTAGGCTCGCACGATCTCAATCGCGACATGAGTGTGTTCGTTCGAGGCTTGCGGTGCGTAAATATATGAAAGGCGCGTAGAAAACACTTATTGTCCCAATATAGTGCGTATGAAACCGCCGTGTCCCAAGCAAATTTGGAATGATGACGTCAACACACCAAATTCCAAGAATACGACAATCATGAGGAGGATGACGATGATGCGACTGATGAGGAGAAGGAAGATGATGAGGTAGATGATGATGATGATGAGGCATGCTGCATATCTGGCCATTAACAGAACTGGTCCATGGCACCCGGATTTTGGAAAAAAAAAAAACCCGGGTTATACATCTTGCTGGTTTGTTGAATAGCGAAGGTTCTTAAATTATTTATTGCCACTGAAGCCCATGAGATGAAGTGAGTGATTTTAATGGGTTTCATGTTTACATTCCAATGGCTATATGTTGCTGGCCAGGACTCTCTTGTTAACTCCCAATGGACTCTTAAAACCAATTAAAGTTAAGTTTATGGAGCTGCTAACAGCTCCCTCTCGACCATTTGACAGCTCACTCTCAACTATCAGCCAGCTCACTATATGGAACATTTCTGCTAACGGGGACTTTTGCCTCATGGAAGAAAATGATGCTGATAAGGATGGTGAAGATAATGATGATAATAAGGAGGAGGATTAGGATTATGAGTTTGATGATGATGAATGTAAGTATGATGATGATTACGATTGATGATAATGGTCGTTGATGAGGATGATCGTGATGAGGATGATTGATGAGAATGATGTTGATGAGGTTAATGATGACGAATGATGAGAAAAATCACCTCTGCCCCTCATCCTCATCTTCATTGTCGGCCTCCCCCTCTTCGTTATCATCCTCATGATGATTGATAATGATGATTAATAAGGATGATGAAGATGTGGTTGATAATAATGTATGTAATGGATGATGATGATGATAGATGATGATTGTAATGAGGATGATGATGAGGATGATAATGACAATAATGATGATAATGAGGACTATGATGATGAATGAGTGATGATGATAAGTAGGATAAGGATGACGTTGATGAGGATAAGGATGACGTTGATGAGGATAAGGATGATGATGAATGAGGATGATTAGTAGGATGAAGGTGATGGTGATGATGATAACGATGATTGGTGAGGATGGTGATGAGGGTGACGATGGTGGATGAGGATCAATGCCATAGCCAGGATTTTCAAACGGTGTGGGGCAATATCCGGGTGGATCCACTTTAGGTGTAAATTCAAACAATATGAACCCATTTTACGCAAGAATATGAAATATCTGGACCAATTTTCTTCAATTTTATCATTTTTAGCTAAATATAAGAAATCTGGATCTATTTTATGCATAAAATTACATAATTTGGACCCATTTTTTGTGGACCCATTGGAAAAATGGTGTGGGACTGTCCCAAATGTGCCAATAGCTGGCTATGTCATTGATGATGACAAGGATAATGGATGAGGATGAATATGATGATGAGTATGATGATGAAGAAAATAATGAAGGATGAGGAGGATGAAGATTATTATAATGATGATAACGGCGATAGCTGATTGATGAGGACGTGATGAAGATGAGGACGATGACGATGGATGAGTATGATGTGATGAAGATAATTACAACGATCGATGACAGTAAGGATGATTATGATGATTAGACAACTATGAGAATGATGATGACAATGATATATAGGATGAGGATGATGATGACGGATGATGATGATACTGTAATGATATCAATAGTGGTAATAACAATATTATAAATAATATTATTATATAACAGTATTAACAATGTATTTCATTCTAATAATAAAATATAATTTTGAAATAACAGAAATACAATACAGTAATATATACATAATAATATTAATGATTTCAACAATAATAAGCATAGTACACATATTCTATATGTGTACATTGCTTCGAGGAGATTGTATTTTGTACTTTGAGAACAATAGTAATAATAATAATAATAATAATAATAATAATAATAATAATAATAATAATAATAATAATAATAATCATCATCATCATCTTACAAAAATAACCATTTTCTCCGCCAAGATGAACGCTATCTTGGAAATTGGCATTATGATCATTTTAATCAAATTTGATAAAGACAGTAAAGTGTAACTAGTTAACTAAGTTCATTGTCAATTTTCACATTTATAGCAAAACTAGAGGTGACTAAAATAATGCCATAATGTTTTTTCAATTTACCCCAATCCAAGTCCAGAAATTAAATTGTTGGGTATTTCAGAGCAAAATTTCGCTATTTCTTTTTCCAGTGGGTTTATACATATATATATTGTTTTG
The DNA here is from genome assembly GCF_011630105.1 of Anneissia japonica. Classification (NCBI taxonomy): domain Eukaryota; kingdom Metazoa; phylum Echinodermata; class Crinoidea; order Comatulida; family Comatulidae; genus Anneissia; species Anneissia japonica. The sequence continues at coordinate 68,547 of NW_022756579.1, forward strand.
AAATTGCTCTGATAACAATAAAATTAATTTTACATTTTAAACCCATACCCACACTTATTATATTCACAAATACATACATGCATACTAATTTACGTATGTATTAATTATCTATATACATCAAATACATTTTTTTTCTCTAAAGTTACACCAATTGCAAACCATAGAGCTATCGCATTGTGTTGGCAACATCACTGTTTTACCATCCGATCAATAATACTACTACTAATAATAATGATAATCTTTATAATAATAAAGGGCATATAATTATTAAACAGTCAAAGAGCTTATTTAATAAGCCCATTGCGTTCATATTCTTTACAATATACTTAAACGCTATCCAAGGGTTTGTACATACTGGTTTGTTCAGCTCAGTTAAAAATTTAATTTTGTAAATAGCGTAGACTGTAGTGGAATATATTTGGTTCCTAATTTTACTGTCACAACCCTAGAGGAGTTCTTTAAAAGAACTACTGCTGTTGTCAAGGTTTTTGAAAATATTGTAAACTTGTTGTGATGACGTCATCATTCCGTTAAATTTTTTTAACGAGAATACATTTGTTACATTTTATATACATAGCATATGTAAAACCCCCATCTTAATTAGCCCAAAATAGGATATTTTATGTCAAAATTTCAAAGTGCTATAAAAAAAAATGCCCAAGCTCTAAGAGACATTATATCATATACTGATCCAGAAAAACCAAAAATAAATTTTCCTTTACTTTTTTCTAATTTCCTACTAATCTTTCCTTTACTAATTTCCTACTTCACCCAGGCTATATAGCAATGACTGTACTACTTGATAAATTTCTTCGTTAATAAGTGGCTGTATTTATAATACAAGGCATTTTCGTTTTGACTACGCGGCCAGTCTACTACGAACTAATAGAGCGTAACAGACATCTGCGCATGCTCACGAACCTTACTGGCTAAATCGGCGTTGTGACAGCTTCCGCGACAACCCCAATTTCTGAATTTGGCGTAGTGGCGACTACCCTAATGCTGACCAATCAGATCACCGGATTGTTTAGCAAACTGCTGGTAACTTTTTTGTTGGGGGTTGCAATTTTCATCGCATCCGCGATCGAGCATTATTCCTTTATAATGAATTAATTATTAAAACAAGTGAGTAATTAAAAGTTTTATATAAAGGCCTATTTATACACATGCAATAAATGAGGAATGAATAGTCACAACATAAATTTAGGTAAATCAGGGGATAGTGAAAAAAGAGCCTTAGGCCTAGGCTAGCCTAGCCTTGTCAGAGTGGATTTCGGGTAGGAGAAAACACATTATCTGGTGCCGCTAGCTAGGGCATCCGCCCTTGATATCGTGGATCAAGCCTTGCTATATAAATTAAAATAAAATTGTTATTTATTTGTACATCATCGTTGCATTTGGCAAATTGCCTGAGCAGGCCTGACACCCCCCTTCTCCCGGTAACGACTCTTTTGACACCTAGGGCCTAGGCTAGGCTGGCCTAGCGTAGCCTTGGTAGGTCTAGATCCTAGCCAACAGCGAAACATCACTCAGTGTTTTCTGGAAACTTTTAATTTTGTATACAGTATTTGGCTAAAGTTTTTTTTTTCACATTTCCTTTTTCAAATATAAAACAAGGGAACATTGTTCTCTGGTAATAAAACCATGGTCGACTAATTAAATAAGAAATAAGAGAATGGTTGATCTGCCAGTGATTGACAATTTACAGTAAAACAAAAGACAGAATACCAACTAGACATCAATAGCTTGTATCTTGACAAGTTATTAACACGACTGAAAAGTGGATGACCAGATTGTGACAATTGTATGACGAGATTGTGAGAAGTTGATGACAAGACTAACAAATAGATGACAAGATTGTGACAAGTTGATGATAATTTGTTACAAGTTAGTGACAAGATTATAAAAAATTGATGACGAGATATTAACAAGTTAATGACTTATCTTTTTGGATTTGCACAAGATTGGTAGCATATCAGGTTCCAATTGTGTGTATATTATGTTTTAATAGAAGTTAATTCAAAAACCGAGTGGAGTAACTACAGTTTCGGGGCCCCACTAAATATCATTATGGGCCCGAATTTGAACGTGAATATATTTATTTATATATTTATAGTAATTTCATGTTGGACTGTTTCGCTGCAAAAATATCAATATTAGTGGATAAACCCTGGATGAACCCTAGAATTAAGAGTTTGATAATGAAAAGGCAAATAGCATTTAACAATAATAATGACCTGTTGAGAAAAAAACTAAGAAACAAGGTTATTAATGAAATTAAGAAAGCAAAGTCTTCATACACTGCCAAAAATGTTAGACCAATTAAGCAAGCCGAACCAAGCAGGTGGCACAGGGAACTAAAAAAATTTGCCAATCTAAATAACAAAGAATTTACAATTTAAGTACCTGGCTTTAACTCCGATGACCAATTTATTATTGCCAATTTAATTAACAAACATCTTTCTAGTTTCTCACAGCTACAGGATCCAATAAAAACTGAATGTTTACCGGCATATTTACCTAGCCCAGTGCCACCTCCATGCTTCAAACCATGGGAAATCTATGAAGACTTGCGTAAGACCAAGCTGAGTAAAGCGGGTGGACCAGACAACATCCCTCAAAAGGTATTAAAAGAATGTGCTTATGAACTAAGTAAACCAGTTACTGAATACACATCTAGATGTGTATAAGAGACAG
>NW_022756579.1:71250-75641 GCF_011630105.1 Anneissia japonica
CACAATGTAGCCTTCAGGAAATTGAGCAAATTGGACATCCCCCCTTGCATCCTTCAGTGGATTGTTGATTTTATCACTGAACGGAAACAAAGGGTATATTATAAAGGTATACACTCTGAATGGTTAAAGCTCACTGGAGGTGTACCACAGGGAACTATACTTGCAGTAGTTATTTTCTTTGTAATGATAAATGACTCGCTTGAAAACACTGCCTCACTAAATATCGAGGCGTGGAAATATGTAGATGATCAGTCACTTGGTGAATCCCTGAGGGTTGGAAACCCTAGTAGACTACATAAAGCCCTTGATGCCTTACAGCAATGGTCTGAAGAATCAAATTTCAAATTGAACCCTACCAAATGTTCAATCATCAGATTCTACTTTGGTCGTAAACATTTACCAGAATTGGATCTTCAAATTATGGGTCAGACCCTTCCTGAGACCCAAAGTGTAAAGTTACTGGGTGTTCTACTTGACCAAGATCTCAAATGGGAGAGCAATACCCAATCCATATGTAATAAAGCGAATCGTAAACTATTTATTCTTTGGTCACTTAAACGTGCCGGTTTTAGCCAAGATGAATTAGTTGAAATTTACAAGAGATATGTCCGCCCAGTGTTAGAATATGCTGCACCATTATGGCATCATGGTAAAACTTACCAAAATGATTAAAAGAATCCAGATCAGAGTGTGCCGATGCATACTACAAAGTGATTATACTTCATATGATTCGGCCCTATCTGTTCTGAGTCTCAAGAGGCTCTCCACCCGTAGAGACACTCTCTGTAACCGATTTGCTATCAAATCATCTGAATCTGATCTTTTTAAATCCTGGTTTCCAAAATCCTGTAATACTCACAATATGTCAAAACGCAATAACTTTGCATACAAGGAATATAAGTGTAAAACAGAGAGGTTCTACTCCAGCCCTGTGCCATCTATGGTCAGGATCCTCAATAAAAATAAATAATCAAATAAAAGCTTGTAATTATAAAACCTATAGAGTGGAGAATATGGAAGAGGGAGGGGAAAGGAAAGAAAAAGGATAATAATTCATCTTTTTTTTTTCCTTTCTCTGCTTTCTTTCTTTATGAACCCTTTCTTCCTCAGCACATCTCAGTAAACCTCCCTTGTTTTGTGCTTTTTTGTTTTTTTATCTATGTCCTGATTATTTATATTGCTTGTTATGTTGTAAATTTTTAAATGTTTATGTCTTTCTGAATGTTCAATTCCTTAATTTGTACATATAATAAAATAATTTTATAAATAATTTGTACAGTAATAATAATTTGAATCTTAATTGAAATAACTAATAATTTTAAAAATAATGTATTTTTAAAGTTTTCGCAATTCAGTTCTGTGAACTGCCAGAAATGTTTTTTTTTTTTAATGTATGTTGACTTTGTTTATGAATAAAAGATACCTTGATATATATACATACTTTTATCTTGTAGGAGCAATATACATTTTGCTACGATGCAGCACTGTGTTACCTTGACGGATCTGAAGCTTATGTCAACTTTTAGTTATATCAAATTTCCAGATTTTACTCAGAAAGCATGCCTCTGATATTCATAATTTGACATTTAACTATAAAATTAGATATTATATTAATTAGAATTATTGTTTCTAATTATATCGTTATTGTCGCATCAAATTGATAATTTTTAATTTTTTTTAAAGAAAATAAAATGCATTTCTGTGATTTTAGGCACACTGATAAAATCAATTTCGAAAGAGACATATACACAAGATCTTCAATATTAGTCTCATTAAGTAACTTAATGAGAATAGTTGCTTATAATATGAATTTAAATAAGTTATATTAGCAATAATACATTGGAATAATGAAATATAATACTGCTAAATAAAATAAAGACCATAATTGTTTTTAATTCGAAAATAAAATGTGTTTTTTTTATATTTTATGCACGCCGATAATATCAATTTCGAAAGAGAAATACACAAGATGTTTTACATTAACTAGGCATCAGCCTCATTATGAAACATAATGAGAAAATGTGTTTGTAATAGGAATTTGAATAAGCTATATCAGCAATAATACATGTAACAGTCAATAATATAGTGTATTGTAATAATTAAAATAATACTGTTAAACATAGTAAAAATCTTAATTATTAAGTAATGATAATAATATGATAACATAGTAAACATTATTCTAATTCTAGCAATTCAACGTATATTCCAGTTATAATTTCAATATTAGGTTACAGTGATGCTTTTAATATTACTGTTTCTTTTAATTATTATTATTTTTAATATAGATAAATGATTCCATTTTCAGGTAGTGTAGGCACACATTAAAATTGTCTACTATATAGGCCTTATTATGATACTTTTGTTTTGTAGGTGCAATGTACATTGTTGTGCAACGATGCAGCAGAGAAAAGAAAAATAGCTTTACTTATCTTCATGGCTACTTTGAAAGATCTTAAGTTTATGTCAATAATTAATTAGTTTTATCAAAGCTCAAACTTTTACACAGAAAGCACCTTTTAGTCATAAGTTGATGATTTATTTGATTTTGATAATAAAAATATATATCATTAATTAATTAGAATATATTGTTAATTATATCGTTATTTTCACAAGAAATTTATGATTTATACAAGATTAAAGATTTCTTTATTCTTGTCATTTCGGGAAAGTAGATCGTCGGAAAATAGAGTGCAAGATGTATAAAAAAAAACAATAATATGATTATAATTATTGTCTAAAACTTATTAGATATTATTGTGATTAAGAATTGTAATGGATAGTGGTAATAATAAGTTGAGACATCTATGTGTTATACTGCTTTGTGATTTTAAATGAAGATGCGTTAAGTGGGTGGAAACTATCTGTCAAGATACTCTTAACTTTATAAATATAATATCACATTTTGTGTTTTGTTTTACTTGGTTTTAATCATAAATCAATTAGATAAATATGAATTAATTATAGATCATTGCAAATAAATCGTTATTTCCGGATCAAACAGAAAAAAAAACAAAAACATATTACTAATGCCAACAAAAGTATTCTTTACTTCAGTGGTGGCGCCAGGATTTGCCCGACGGGGGGTCCGAGGTCCTCGTTAGGTTAGGGGGGAAAAATTTCCGCGACGAAAAAAGTGGGTGTGGTTTGAGCGTCGCTCAAAATCTCTCTAATAATAATAATAATAATAATAATAATAATAATAATAATAATTATTATTATTATTATTATTATTATTATTATTAATAATAACAATCCCTTAAAGGCTTATTAATCAATTTTGCGTCTACGTTCACTAATATGTAGAAAATACATATATTTTATTTTCTCTCGAATAATAATAATAATAATAATAATAATAATAATAATAATAATAATAATTGTTCTCATCATTCTTTATTACAAATCTCATATAAATTTACAAAAGAATGTACATAAAAACCCAGGTCAATAACTGAAAATTTCAGATATATGCAGGGTAAAACAAACTTTACGGACAATTCACAAAACAATACTAGATTGAGAAAATTGATTTTATATTTCAATTAACCAATTTTCTTAAACTTCAACAAGTGTAGTGTCATTTTACATGGTGTTATGACGGGCGTTCCATATTGTGTAACTGGTTAAAATAGCAATTCTACTTAAGTTTTACTTTAGCACTTTACATTTTTTTTTTCATTAGTGTTAAATATATAATTTTTAATCTCTTTGCGTTATTTGGTGTTACATCCCTCTACCTTCTACTTCTATACTATGGAACGCCAAAAGGGCAACCTTGAACACTTCAACGATTATACAAACAGTACCAACGAATACACAGGCACTCCAATGAATGTACAAGCACTCCAATGAATATTGAAACACTCCAACGAATATAGAAACACTTCATCGAATATAGAAACAATCTAATGTATATAGAAGCAATGAACGAATGTACAAGCACTAACGAATATAGAAACACTCCAACGAATATAGAAACACTCCAATGAATGTACAAGCACTAACGAATATAGAAACACTCCAACGAATGTACAAGCACTCCAATGAATGTACAAGTACTCCAACGAATATGCAATTAATTGAACATAGTGATTTGAGGAACAGCTATTTTTAAAGAACTATTTAGTTTTGATATACTGTATTAAAATACTTATAAACTAATTCTTTTATCACCATATTTGTTTTAAAATTACTGATATTTGTTTTGTGTTATTAACTATACTGTATAAAAAAAATGTTACGGTTGTGAATTGATAATTGTTGTCAGAGCTCATACCATATTGTAATTCTATTTTCTATTTTATTCACCGCTACAATTGCCATAAAAAACGGACATATCTCAAAAGCACACACACACACACACTAACCCACACACACACACACCCACACAC
>NW_022756579.1:76963-77872 GCF_011630105.1 Anneissia japonica
CAATGAATATGCAAACACTCCAATGAATATAGAAACACTTCATCGAATATAGAAACAATCTAATGTATATAGAAGCAATGAATGCGTAATAATAATAAGAATATGTTATTACCAGAATTATGACAGTGCAATGTTAAACAAATTACACTTTGTTTCGTTGAAATGATTACCAGTACAGAATGCAATGGTAAGAGATATAATTGAATTTCTTTTGTTGAACAAAATATCTATAAAGTAACACTATTGATTTTTATTTTATATTTAAATCTATTTGTGTTTGTGAGACTGTGATGCCTTCCAACTTTTATAAATACATATCTTCCTGTACTCCACTATATTACCAAGGACTTGTGCTACAACTTTATAGCAGGGACATGGTTAACGTTACAGTCAGAAATTTATAATTCACAATATTCAGACCCGGTACGGTTTAACTTGGATACAGTATAGTATTCCGCAAATTTTTTAGTTTTCCTCAATCTTGCACCGGTTCTGGGTTTTCCGTTAGATGTAATACCTACCTGAGACCTTCATGTTATGTTAACCAGCGTCCTTGAGGTACAGAGTAGTAGCCCAAGACCATGGACTATTAATTAGGATAGCTTACCTGATGCACGGTATTTATAAAATTTGGCAGGCATCACGACCTCACCAAAAAAAAAACACCAAGATTTAACCTAACGTTGTCACTGTACTGGGCATTGTGTTCAATTAATTGCATATTCGTTGGAGTACTTGTACATTCATTGGAGTGTTTCTATATTCGTTAGTGCTTGTACACTCATTGGAGTGCTTGTACATTCGTTGGAGTGTTTCTATATTCGTTAGTGCTTGTACATTCATTGGAGTGTTTCTATATTCGTTGGAGTGTTTCTATATTCGTTAGTGCTTGTACATTCGTTGGAGTGT
>NW_022756579.1:77909-79248 GCF_011630105.1 Anneissia japonica
TATTCGTTGGAGTGTTTCAATATTCATTGGAGTGCTTGTACATTCATTGGAGTGCCTGTGTATTCGTTGGTACTGTTTGTATAATCGTTGAAGTGTTCAAGGTTGCCCTTTTGGCGTTCCATATATTACATCTAACGGAAAACCCAGAACCGGTGCAAGATTGAGGAAAACTCGAAAATTTGCGGAATACTATACTGTATCCAAGTAAAACCGTACCGGGTCTGAATATTGTGAATTATAAATTACCGACTGTAACGTTAACCATGTCCCTGCTATAAAGTTGTAGCACAAGTCCTTGGTAATATAGTGGAGTACAGGAAGGTATGTATTTATAAAAGTTGGAAGGCATCACAGTCTCAGAAATACAAATAGATTTAAATATAAAATAAAAATCAATAGTGTTACTTTATAGATATTTTGTTCAACAAAAGAAATTCAATTATATCTCTTACCATTGCATTCTGTACTGGTAATCATTTCAACGAAACAAAGTGTAATTTGTTTAACATTGCACTGTCATAATTCTGGTAATAACATATTCTTATTATTATTACGCATTCATTGCTTCTATATACATTAGATTGTTTCTATATTCGATGAAGTGTTTCTATATTCATTGGAGTGTTTGCATATTCATTGGACTGCTTGTACATTCATTGGAGTGTTTCTATATTCGTTGGAGTGCTTGTACATTCATTGGAGTGTTTCTATATTCGTTGGAGTGCTTGTACATTCGTTGGAGTGCTTGTACATTCATTGGAGTGTTTCTAGTGCTTGTACATTCGTTGGAGTGCTTGTACATTCATTGGAGTGTTTCTATATTCGTTGGAGTGTTTCTATATTCGTTAGTGCTTGTACATTCGTTGGAGTGTTTCTATATTCGTTAGTGCTTGTACAATCGTTGGAGTGTTTCTATATTCGTTGGAGTGTTTCTATATTCGTTGGAGTGTTTCAATATTCATTGGAGTGCTTGTACATTCATTGGAGTGCCTGTGTATTCGTTGGTACTGTTTGTATAATCGTTGAAGTGTTCAAGGTTGCCCTTTTGGCGTTCCATACTATACAAAATAATTCGCATTGAAAGCCCTTAGCTTTTAGATCATCAACTAACTGGCTATAACACTTAAGAAACACTTAAGAAACACTTAATTAAAGAGGTAAAATTCATAACTTTATGGCAGTATAAAAATGTTTCTCATTTTATATCTACTATGGATCAAACCCCTAAGGAGTACAGAAGTTCTGTTGTCTATCATTTTAAATGTCCAGGCTGCAATAGTGATTATATTGGTAAGACAGATAGGTGCTTAATAACTAGACTTAAAGAACATTCTTCACG
>NW_022756579.1:80505-100632 GCF_011630105.1 Anneissia japonica
AAGAAAACTGATTATATCACATCTATGACGAACTTGTTCTCTGATTCAACTAAGTTTAAGAAACTATCTAACTGTTCATTAACCACGCAGCTTAACTCCTTACAAGCCTACCTCCGGACACTATTTATTAGAAATGAACCAACTGAAACTGAATACAAAGAAATTCGTCCAGTATCAACCATGCCTGCTAGAGCCCATGGACTACCTAAATTACATAAATATTTTGATAATATTCCACCCCTAAGACCTTTCATTTTTTCATTTCATTTCATTTCTTTAGGCACGAGGGTCAAGGATATGCCAATAAGTGAACTTAATCACTGTCCTACGTGGCATATCCATTTAACAACAGGGGACTTAATGGACCAGTACACCGGGGTAACCCCCTACTCTTCTCGATTGATGTACCGGGTTCTTTAAAGTGCACACGAGCCAAATGCGTACACTGGGCCTACGGTTTAAAGTCCTTATCCGAGAAGACTTGTTCCACCACCGGAACCATTGGCGAGTGAGCCGTTCGAACCAACGCCGATATTAGAGCTAAAGGTCACGGTGCCCCTGACTTAACGGCTCGGCCAATCAACTCGACCTATTATTGACACGACCGGTACTTGTTATTATTCAGTAGCTAAGTACTTATCTAACTTATTAGGCCCTCTAACGGTTAATGACTTTGTCCTTAAAGATTCTTTTGATGCTGCTGACCGCATTAAAGCTATACCTAACAATTTATATAATTTAGTTTACCGTTTTGTATCTTTTGATGTTGAATCTCTGTTTACAAATGTTCCCCTTATTAAGGTAATTAATATAATTCTTGATAGGGTTTACAATAAGAAACTGATATCTACTAACCTTAAGAAAAATTCGCTAAGGGAGCTACTAAGAGATTGCTGTACTAAAACTGTATTTACATGTAATAATGAATTTTATAAACAAACTGATGGTGTCTCAATGGGTTCGCCTCTTGGCCCAGTTTTAGCTAATATTTTAATGACTGAACTAGAAGAGTCTATTGTTCCTCAACTTATTGAATCAGGTACTATTAAGTTTTATACTCGTTTTGTTGACGACACGCTAGTATTAGCTAAGCCCAATGATTTCCCACAAATGCTAAGCTACTTCAATGCTTTTCATAGACAGATCAATTTTACTTTTGAATCATTTGAAAACAGTGACACAGTACACTTTCTGGATTTAAAATTTAACAACAGTGTAGGAAGTATGAGTATATATCGTAAAAATACACATACAGGTCAATATGTCCATTATGATAGCTTTGCTCCATGGAACCATAAGATCTCCTGGATTCGTAGTTTAGTTTCTAGAGCCCACAGATTGTGTACTCCTGATAAACTTCAAACAGAGCTTAGTAACATCAGGAAGTTTATGTCTTGGAATGGGTACCCTTTAAAAGTTGTTAACAATGTATTTAAGAAATTAAATGAACCTAAATGTATACATAGGCCTACTGATGATAGCTCGATTAAGATTTGGGTTAGATTTCCTTATCTAGGAAAACCAGGTGAGTTCATTTTACGTAGATGTTTAAATAAGGTAAAGAAACACTTAATTAAAGAGGTAAAATTCATAACTTTATGGCAGTATAAAAATGTTTCTCATTTTATATCTACTAAGGATCAAACCTCTAAGGAGTACAGAAGTTATGTTGTCTATCATTTTAAATGTCCAGGCTGCAATAGTGATTATATTGGTAAGACAGATAGGTGCTTAATAACTAGACTTAAAGAACATTCTTCACGATCTGATAGTGTTATATTTGATCATGTTAAAAACTGTGAGGCATTCCAATATGTTTTAGGATTACGGGGTATACTTGAAAATGATAATGTCGTCTGTAATGTAAGTAATAAATTAGGTTTAATATTTTCTAGTACTAACATTATTGATAGCTCCCGAAACTGGTCTATCCTATTGTTTAAAGAAGCGTTCGCTATACGTAGACTACACCCTTTGCTTAACAATGGGCTCAGAGCTTCAAAAGAGCTTTCTTTGTTTTTTAGGTATCTTTGATCATTAGAGTAAGAATGCTTTGATCTTTTGTTTAAATCACTGCTATGTCACCTATTAGAGGTAATGTTTTGATTGGTTAAACACTTTTGGTACTAGTGCATATAAGCTTGCTAATATGGATAATTTTTTCATTCCTGATGATGACATAATTAATGTCGAAATATTGAATCCCAACACGATGGCGTGTATTTAAATACTTGGAGTATGTATTATACTTTCTTAACTGGCTATACTTAACAGTTTTTCAATATTGGTCTCAAATGGGACTGTTAATTCAACTATTTTAATTTCATTATCCTTCAGAATATTCATATCGAGCTTTAAATTTGTAATATAAATATCGGGAGGAACAGTCCCTCCGCCGTTAGAGTATCCAGGAAGGTCTGCAAATACCATACCTTCATTATTCAATTCGGAAAAGAACTTAACGAGATGGCGGAGTATACTATTATGTCTCCATGTGAGTCGCCCTTGATCAAGGGAAATTTTACAGGAGTTAATTATGGTTAAAGGTCTCCACATTTCCACACATCTTGCACTTGTCGTTGACTCTTTTCCCCCAATTTCTTAAATTGCTTAAACATGACAAGAATTCGATTGAGGAACGGACAGCAAGACATAACACTCCTCGTGGAAGATCGAATATTAAGGATCTCCATGTTAAATCGCATGATTCTATATATTATGTAGTAATTTCAGGCGGTTAACTTGTTGAAGAAGTGGCTTGATATAATCGTTCCAAAATTGAATTCAATCGTCATATATAATTTGTTTAGCATTAGATTTAATATGGGACCAGTTTTTGTCTTATACATATAAATTAGATGAAGTATAAGTTTCATGGCACTTCCTCGATCCACTTCCTACCATTCACTTCCTACCATTTTTAAAGATCATTGAGATTCACGATTCAGTTTAAGAGCATGAATAACTCTCTTATCTGCTTTAACCATGCATCTGGACTCTCGATAAAATGATAAAATTCAGATAGCAGAGGCATTGACAAACCCTCAGGACTAAATAAAAAAGCTGGCGTAGATCCATTTATGGAATGTCCTAACCATTTCTTAATTGCATTCGTATGAATGTGATCTAGGTCACTTAATTGTGTATCTGTAATTTTATGTAATTTTATGTACAGTTAATTAATACCTAAGTGATGGGACTGCAAACTGGGTTTACACTCTAAGTTTAAACTCATTACGCATTCGACTACCATCAATATTGTTAATAATTCCTATGATCTTTTTTCTTTAAATCATCTCGAACGTTTACCTAGTCTTCCTACTATAACAAAAATTGTATTACCCAGAAACTTTTCTGGTGCTTCGAAAATAGATTTAAGTTCAATATTTCCTAAATTAAAGGAGCAGTTATATCCTGCTCTAATGGACATTGTTTTACAATTGTGAGGTTTCATACTCAGTCCCATTGATTCAGTTCTAATGAGAGTTTCTGTCATCAGCTTTTGGTGCTGGCGTTTGTTTTACTGATGAGGTAAAAATAATCGGCAAATGGAAGTGTAATAAATTTCTCCCATTGAAGGTTATATTCATACATATCCTCTTTGGCTTTTAGCTGTTCGATGATAGGGTTAAATACCATCAAGAATATGATTGGTGACAAAGGGTCACCTTGAAATACACCTTTGCGGAAATTAAAAGGAGAAGAACACCATCCGGGTCTCTTTGCCTTGAAGTCGGCTATATAAATTTTGGATATACTGTAATGACGTACTGCGTTTGGGATGCCATTGCGTTTCAATGTGTAGTTGATTAAGTTGTGCTCCACTGATCCAAAAGCGTCCGCTAAATCGTAAAATGTAACATAAAGTGTTCTTTTAATTTTTCTTGCATTGGCTAAAAGTTCATTCATGACAAATGCGTGTTCCACACACCCATTTATTCCTTTTAAAAACGCCTTTTGAGTTGTTGTGTCAAGAAGTTGGTTACCCATTAGATATTTGGTGAAATAGATTTCCAATACAGGAGGTCAGTGAAATCATACGAAAATTTGATGGTTCATTAGTATTACATGATTTGTGAATTAGCGTATTACCTGATTTTTGACCAGCTTAGTGGTGGATCCCCAGACTTAATTAGCTTTGTGAATAGCGTCGCAAGAAAATGATATATAGATGGAAGATTTCGCAAAAATCCATACATCACTCCATCGGGACCACGTGGACAGGTAGATTTACCTTTGAGAATGATACGAATGTCCCGATGACGAATGGGTTCAAAGTTAATGGACAATGTGCATTTAATGGCGAGATGTTTGGAAACCAAGACACATTATCAATTTCGATATTATGGGTGACGCTATATTTAGGCCTAGATGAAAAGTATTCGTTAGCTACATCAACGCTGAATGTTGAGCAGTAGGGCTTTTGGCCAATAGTGCAGTTAACGCATTGTTTTCAAAAGTTCCAAACGTTTTTGAAGTAAAGATGTTCCTCGTACCGCGTTTTCTTTTGTTTTTGTCTAATGTTATTCGATATTTTATTATAATTATGAGCCTTTAAAGTTTTCCTAAAATTGTTGCGGTCTTCTGCAGTTGCGTTTTTACCGAATGCTTTTTTACGTAATGTGTTTTTTAATTGTTTTACTCTTTTATTGTCGTGGCCTCTTTATTGTTTACCTTCTTTGTATTCCCTTTTAAATTCCGCTTTTCACAACAAAAATTCTTGAAACAATGTGGTAAACAGTTCCCCTGCCGAGGCAGGGAAAATATTTTCAGTAGAGAATTCGTGATGCAGTAAGCCAATTGATTGTTTAAGTTCTTGATTATATAATGTCCACGCTTCGTTGCTCAGTACTGGAAACATGAACGGAATCCGTGCATGTGTACATCTCCATTGAATTGAGACGAGTAAAACAATAGGAGCAAACCAGGCGCTTCGTCGTGCACAGTATTAACATTTCAGCATCGTTCAGAGGCCTAGAAAATAAAGTGCTCAAAGAAAGATTACCTTAAGTTCAATTTTCTATTAGCAAGCTGTAAAAACGACTATATCAGCTACTAAATCAAATATAATAACAAATACTAAACAACAGTGGATAATTCAGGCTCTCAAAACAAACCGAGAGCGTCTGACCATGAGGCAGACGAATCGAGAAGAAGGAGAGGGAGGAGGAGAAGAAGAAGAAGAAGAAAAAGAATTATTATTATTATTATTATTATTATTATTATTATTATTATTAATAACAAGCCCTTAAAAGCTTATTAATCAATTTCTCGTCTACGTGCACTAATATGTAGAAAATGCATATATTTTATTTTTTTCCCAACTAATTGCGGTTTTCTTACTGTCCCGGGTAGCTCTCCCCCTATATATATACTGTCTCACTGATCACAATTTCAAAAGCTCTTGTCTAAACCGCTTGTTGCCATGGCAACTCCTGAACATAACTCTCAAAACCTTAAACCGGTTTTTGTCAAAGATGATGACATTCGAAAACAATAAGAGGAATATATAAAGGAGGAAGAAATCTACTTCGCTTTAAATGAAATAATAAACTGTGACTCTCTGGTAGGAGCACAGAAAGTCAGAAACCTATGGAGGATCTATATCAATGAGCATGCCGATCGAGTTAAGTTAATAATATCAGGGATAAACCTAAGAGGTAAACATGTAAATGTTTATGATACAAATCCCTACATTAGCAGAAAATGCAACTCGTGTATTAGTTAAAGATATACCGTTATCGGTTAGGAATGAAGAAATCACTGATGTACTTAAAAAGCTTGGCTGCAAAATTTTGGGAGAAACACAATATATTAAATTCCGTATTAACGGAAAGCTATCCCGCTTTTTAAATGGAGACCGGGCTTTCTTTGTTGAACCGTTCAAGGACAGTCTGCCAAGATTCTGTAAATAAACAATTTCAATGCAAGATTATTCCACAAGAACCAACTTGATCCAAATAAATGTTTTGAATGCAGTCAACCAGGGCATAGAGCTATAGAATGTCCCCAAAAATTGAGTAAAATTAAATGCCACAATTGCAACCAATTAGGGAATATCGCAAGAAATTGTCTCTCGGTAATGGATTTAAGGGCCAAAAATCGAAAGACAACGGATGTTGATGACTGTGATTTAGCTACTGATAACAAAAATGATCTTTTTGAAATAGATGGTGCAGAAAATGAGGATACAGAAGAATTAACACCAGAAGGAAAGGTCATCGAAAATGTGCGTGGTGATCAAATGCCTGTAACTGACAAAACAAGAGATATAATGGGGATTCTTGAGGAGTTACTTAATAAACCCGCTAATCCTTCAAATGCTCCCGACTCTTTAGAGCTAGAGGAAAAAGTGCAGCAAATTATGAAAGAAGCAATTGAGAGGGTTAAAACTGTCAATTGTACCGAAAATGCAATCACAGATCACCAGGTATTTCAGCTATCAGGAAAAGAAAGAAAAAAGTTGAAAAAACGTGAGAAGAAGGCAAAGAAAGCTGAACAAGAAAATTAGCACACAGAAAACACATCAGTCATTTCTGGTCTAAAAGGTATACGACCAATTACTGACTTCGCAATTACAGAGAAAACCGATACTGTTACTGAAGAAAGTTGCTAGACAAGCTTTTGCTGCGAGTGAAAGAAAAAAGATTACTCATAGTGGAGAGAAAAACGCAAAGAAGAAGGAAAGGAAATCTGACTCTGTGAGTTAAAGTGTTTTTAAGAATAAGTCAATTAAGATATTGACTATTTACCCACATCTTAAAAAAAAGATATGTATACACATATATATATATATATATATATATACATATATATATATGTAAGTACTGAAGATTAGATTTTTGTTGTGTTTCAAATGCTCTACACAAGAATGAAGAAACTGACATTAGACCATGTATATTTTCAGACCACCAAGCAATTTCGCTTAAAATATGTAATACCAAGATGAAAAGAGGACCTGGTATATGGAAATTAAATAATAGTGTTTTACATGATGAAGTATATGTCAAAAAAACTGTAAAAATTATTGAAAGCGTTAAAAAAAATGAATATGGCCTTACTCCTGCGGATTTGTGGGAATACCTAAAAATTAAAATAAAAGAATTTTCAATTGGATATTGTTCGAGAAAAGCAAAGCAACGAAAATTAGTTAAAGAAAACTTAATGAACGAAATCACTGATTTGACAAACACTATTGATATTATGTATAGCGAGGAAGCAGATAATAAGTTAAAAAATAAAAAAGATGAATTAGATGATATTTACATTTTTTAAGCAAATGGAGCGCAAATTAGATCACGCATTGAATGGTTTGAAAAGGGTGAAAAAAATACGAAGTTTTTTATTGGGTTAGAAAAAAGCAACGCAAAAAGAAAACACATTACTTCTGTTCTTAAACATAATGGAAAATATACTTCAGATGAGGATGAAATTCTTAATGAGCATATGCTATTTTATAAAAAATTATATAAAAGAAAAATATTTCAAAGGAATGCATCAATACATATGTTGAAAATCAGACATATCAAAATTGTCTAATGAAAGTAAAGATAAGTGTGAAGGCCTGCTAATGTATGACGAATGTAAAGATGCCATTTTCAAAATGAGGCTCAACAAAAGTATGGGTTCAGATGGCCTTACTCTAGAATTTTACCGCATTTTCTAGCCTAATATTGGAAACATGGTATGTGATGCAATCAATTTTATCAATGCTCATAATAACAAACTAAGCACTTCGCAACGTAAAGGTATAATTTCACTATTGTACAAAAAAAGGTGAACGTGAAAACCTTGAAAACTGGAGGTCAATAACTCTTCTAAACGTTGACTACAATATTGCAGCCTATGTGCTTGCCTATAGAGTGCATCGTAATTGATTCTATAGTCAACAATGACCAAAAAGGATATATTCATTGTAGGTTTGGAGGAGAAAGTATAAGATTAATTGATGATTTATTAGAGTACTCTGATAATAATGATATTGAGGGCGCCTTAATTTTTATTGATTTTCAAAAGGCATTCGACTCAATAGATAGAATATTCATGTTAAAAGCAATAGAATGCTTTGGTTTTGGAGTGGAGTTCTTGCATTGGGTTAAAGTTTTGTACACCGATACAGAAAGCTTTACCGTTAATAATGGTTGGATGTCTCCAAATTTTGTCATGAATTCTGGGATCCGTCAGGGATGTCCACTTTCAGCATTATTGTTTATTCTTGTGGTAGCAATAATGGCATATAACATTAGAAGCAATCCATTTTGCGAAGGTATCAAACTTCCGTCAATAAGTGAAGAAAAAAATCTGTTAAAATTGCACAGTTAGCAGACGATACGGTAATCTTCGCAAAAAAATAAACAGAGTATTAATCATTTTTTCAATGAAATTGAGTGTTTTTGCAACGTTTCGGGTCTCAAACTAAATAAGGGAAAAACCAAAGGCATGTGGATTGGTCCTAATAAGAATAAATCCAACAGTACATGTGATATCAATTTTGTTAAAGAACCTGTTGAATTTCTTGGTATTTTTGTGGGCTATGATAAAGTTACTTGTATAAAAAGAAATTGGTATGATAAGGTAGCATGTTTAGAGCGCACTTTAAGATTATGGGAAAAAAGAAACTTAACTTTTTTGGGGAAAATAACTATAATTAAAACGCTTGCTATATCAGAGCTAATATATAACACTAGCATTATTGATGTTCCAAAAGCTATTATTCCCAAAATAAATAAGATTCTATATAATTTCTTATGGAATGGGAAAAAAGAAAAAATAAAGAGAAATATAGTAAGTAGTTCAAGACATTAATCTAGGAGGTTTGAAAATGATAAATGTTAACTCGTTGGTTGACTCACTTCAGCTAAGTTGGATAAAAAGGCTATTAAGTCCTGATCCAGGCAAATGGAAATGTATTCCATTATTTTATATGCATCCTATTGAGTATACAATATGTATGTCAAAGGTTAACTTAGAAGAACATGCTTCATTGAATAAATTACCAATATTCTATAGAAATTTTATTGATACGTGTATCCGTTATAATAACATACAAGAACTCCAACCGCATTGCATATATGAGGTAAAACTACAACGAATTTGGGAAAATAAGAATATTACTGTAAACAATAAATCTCTTTTTAATAAATTTTGGATTGTGTCAAATATACAAAATGTAGGTGACATCATTGTAAATGATAGAATTAAGCAGGTGAACGAAATAATTCCATCTCTCTCAAAAACACACAACACTTTAGCTTTGAGCATACAAAATTAAATGCAGCCATTCCAAATAGTTGGAAAAATATTATCAAATATAATCCCTACTGTTTAACACACAGAGAAAACGATTATAAAACAAATTATGACATTATTTTGAAGAAACAAAATGTTAAAAAATTCTACACATCATTTTTAAAATCAATATATAGCATACCAAATGTTCAAATCAAATGGGAAAATGAATTACAAAACAATTCAATTAACTCGGAACATTGTTGGAAAAAGAAAGTACACTCAATGCTACATATTATAAAAGGTTGCTCAATTTAATTATAAATTATTACACAGAATCTTGCCAACTAAAATTCGGCAAAAGATATGGAACCTGTCAAACACAGACTTCTGCGAAGCATGTAACGAAATAGAAAATGAAAAACATATGCTGTTAAACTGTAAAGAAAATGATTCATGTTGGAAAAAATTCCATATTATGTTACAATTGTGCCTAAAGAAGCCTGATAAAGTAAAATGGATGAATATCGTACTTGCAAGCTGTGATAAGAAGACAAATGAGTTAGTTTAAATTTTAACTTTTTGTATATTTAAATGTAAAGTGATGTATAGACTAAATCTAGGGAAGAAATGTCCTTGGACAATGTTTACATTTGTGTTTAAAAGTCTTGTCACTTGTGAGTTTTTAACAAACAAAGAAAAAGCCAAAACAATTTCATAAATTTGGGAAAGCTTTTAATGTTGTTATTGTCAGGTAATTTTTGTTGTGCTTTGGTTTTTGTTTATTTCTTTATAAATATAAATTGATGTGTTAAAATAGTACAAGTTACAAAAATACAAAAAAAACCCGTATTTTGAAAAAAAGTGTATGTATTGCTGAAATTTACAAGACAAATATGCATAAAGAATTATGATGTGCTATATGTGATGTATAATAATTTTATATTATTATGATTATGACATAATGTTTAACAAAAGGATCAAAAATATAAAAATGAAAAAATAATAATAATAATAATGAGAAACTGTAAGCTCTTTTGAAAATGGTATCTGTGTATCTAAGGGCATCTACAACCCGAGCGTCATTTTGTACAAATTCCTGTATTTGTGTTAAATGAAAAAGTATTGAAATAAAAGTAGGCGATTCCCACAAAAGAGAGAAACAAAAAACATACTATAACATACAGAGTCAGTACAACAATGTATATGTCAGAAAATTGAGACGTTTATTCGACAATCAAGACTTAGGCTGGATGTACAAAAGCAGGCACTTAAATAGAAGAGTTATCTTATCTACAATAAAACAAGTTGTTTTAAAAAAATAGACAAACCTATACAACTATACTAGCAAATATTATTTCACCAATAATTCTTGACAGCTTTCACAAAAGAATATTTAAAAAAAGGAAGGTATGGAAAACCAGATGTATCACTAACATAACACCAAACAGACTTAGTAAACTATTATTTATATTATTGAATTTTTGATCAGAATTAATTAAACGAAATAAATTGAATAATGCACATATTATTAATTTAATATAACCATATAGATCTCGATAACAAATTCATTTCATGTAAACACCTGTTTGACTTTTCTGCATATTAAATTCAAAATAATTGACTTAGAAGTATGAACATTTTTAGTTTATCAATTTTTTGAAATCAATAACGTCTTGTTTTCATGTTACTAAATCACCTGTGCTAATACAATAAATAACATATTGAAGTCATCGTTAGGCGTACAGATAAATATTTGCTTTTACTTACATTAAACGTGTTCAAATAATTAATAATAATGAGTCATTTATATAAAAGAAAAATGCAGAACGTCCGTTCACCAGTTCTTGCCTTTCCAGCATAATACAATGATATTCACCTACTAAAGATTTTGTTAGAAAATTCAGAATGTTTCTTCGTTGTGCATTTATCGTATTCTTGGTAGTGTTTGTTTCACAAACCAGTAAGTATACTTTTTGACTTTGTACTTTAGCAGTTGTACTTTCTTTCAACTTAAGAAAACTAGAGTTTTTATTCAATTTAATTAATTAATTAAATAATACATAACTCTTTAATCAATAAACTTTAATCAATGAACACATTTTCAGCTTCTAAAACGCAAAAACAAACTTTTTCTTTAATGTTACTTAACTATTACCATCTAGGGTCAAAATCTATTGTTCTAATATTAATGTTGAACTTAATTTTAGATCATATAAATTATCTATTTTTTTTTAAATGTAAACGACTTTGTCCACTCTAATCTCCGATCCTGTTTTGTCTACACATTTATTTACTTCCGCCTAGTGTAACTATGTATATTTTTTGGAATCTGGTACACTCCGTATAATGGAGAGACAAATAGACACCATGAAACACGAGGAAGGAAGCACTCCGCTTTACTGATCTTTTCTTCACATTGCTTGGGAAAACCGTCTACAAACAAACTAAACTTATATCAAATATCACTTTCATTCTGATTCTGTATGCATCAGTGACCTACAAATATAGTAATTTTTAGTTTGTTGGGGAAGATTGTCCTTGGCTGGCTTTTTAATGTGCTGGGCTAGATTGTCAATGGCTGTGGAAAATGTATAATAAGTCTATCTGTTGATGGTCGGTAGTAATTTGTTGAACAGGAATGTCTAAATGGGAAATTGTTCTTTGCTGGCTTTAGTTTGTTGGATTGGGAAAATAATTTTTTTAAATTTGTCTTTTTTTGGTTGAGTTTGTGTTTTATTGGTTGATTTTGTCCTTTATTTGCTCAGTTTGTTCATTATTTGCTGAATTGTCCTTTGATTGCTGAGATTGTCCTTTGTTTGCTGAAAAAAAATCCTTTGTTAGTTGAGTTTGTCCTTTGTTTGCTGAGATTGTCCTTTGTTTGTTGGGTTTTCTATTTTGACACTAATGGTCGCCTATACTAAACAGGCCTGTCTTATCTTAACCACAGTCATAACATGTTGTTCTTCATAGCATGTCTTGAAGTATTAAACTACAATCTCAGTCCTAAGTAGTAGCATACAGCATACTTACAGTTAAGAGTTCTTTCGTATATAAGGTAACTTAAGTGTTTGAAACATGGTGATGCTTGCATTCATTTGATTTCTTTTTAACAAAGTCTGAGAACTGCTCAAACTTTGGAAACACTGACAAGTTCATACTGGAGCTAACTATAAGCTCTCCATTTTGTCTTTAAATGGTAGGATAGCTTGGACACCAACTTCTTGTTCTCCTGAGTGTAATCTAATACTCCCAAGTCAACAATTGTTGTCTTAACTGCAACCACTTCTGTAAGGAAATCTGAATACTTTCTTAATGCCACATTATCTTTGGCACTGATTTTTGGCCACTCATTCAGTTTTGTTAACATGGCTGTGGCAACAAAAGTGGAATGACCATATCTTTTCTTGAGCTCGTACTTTGCTTGCACATATTTTTCATCAGTTTGCAGTGAAAGATAACTAGCGATGAGCATCTTATGTTTACCCACTAGATGTTGAGCCAATAGATTAAGCTTCTCATTCGTACCACATGCTCTAGCTTTAATAAGCGCACTGAAGGAAGCATACCAATTTGGAAATTGTAATGGATCTCCAGAGAATGGGGGGTAGTCTAATGGAATCCACCAAATGCTTGAAAGTGGTGTTCAGATCAGATGTAAATTGATGAGGTAAACCCAAGGGCTCAAATGCTTTGGTGGGC
This sequence comes from Anneissia japonica, assembly GCF_011630105.1. Lineage (NCBI taxonomy): Eukaryota > Metazoa > Echinodermata > Crinoidea > Comatulida > Comatulidae > Anneissia > Anneissia japonica. The sequence continues at coordinate 93,436 of NW_022756579.1, forward strand.
GTTCTTGTTGCTGGCCATGATTTGTTGTAAGACTGGTAGGAACCTCCATCTCTGCCTCTGGTTCCACTAAATCCACTAGTGCAAGTGATGAAATGTACTCCTGCACTCGATCTTTGGATGTTATACTTTCTTTTCGAAAATCTTGAATACCTTCCTCCTCCACTTCTGCCTCCAACGCTGCTGCTTCCAACAATATGGATGCTTCAACTTCAGTCATAGCTGCACTCTTCTGGACTTCAGGGACTTGCAGTGCAACCTCTTGAGTAGCCATTTCTTGCTGGATAGTATCTTGGCGTCTAATTAATTCCAGCTGAACCTTTGTTGCTTCAGCTATGGCACAAGATTGTGCAGCGACCATGCGACTCGACTTTTCTAGAACCAAGGCTAACAGCATCTGCATTTGCTTTCAAAACTTATTTTTTTCCATAAATGTTCTGGCAGGCTACTTGTTTTAAAAATTTTTCCTTATCTTGTTGCCATCGTGATTTACGTAAATGATATAAGTACGGTAAACAAAACGACAGCGCCTCAAACCTAATCAATCAATGAACTATCTTTAATGTCGACTATCAATGAATACACGTATCACTTTAAACGTTTCACTTATTTGAGCGATTCACTGACAGAACTATTCACTGACATAGCGATTCACTGGAACATAGATAAAAGAAATATTCACCTTTTATATGTGAATAGCATTATGTAATCAACATAACAAACATTATGATTAAACATTATATTACAATTGTTATTAAAAATAAAGAAATAATCAATAATTGGTCCAAGAGAAAATGGTTAATTAATCTAGCTTTCCTTTTACACTGAATTATCAATAATCATAATGCTAGATTAATTCTCATCAATATTCATGGTTATCTTAACAACCAGAGAGTACAAATGACTGGCCGCATCTCGCTATGCGATCGAGTAGCGAGCGAAGAAATTCCAAGAGTCATAACCAACTTTAATTAGCTTTAAATCTAACAACACTTTAAGATATGAATGCAACATATTAAAAGTAGAATAATAACATGTTTTAAGAGTCATGGAACTGTATATACTGTACGTAACTTAGTACCACAAGCACAACGCTGGCTCGACATGCACTGCTTTCGGCGTGCACACATCTCTCAGCCGGTATACAGTCCTAGGCTAGTATTACACAACACAATTAGCAATTATTGGCTGAGCAAGCCTACATTATTATCAACAATAGAACTGATAGCTTACCGAAGATTTGTGGCTTCAAATAACTTATCCTCGCCTTATAGGGTCACCTTTTTACACGAATCAAACAAGGTTTCTTCACTCTTGTAATTGAACTAATCAACAAGTACCGCCATGACTTCCCTCCTTCCAGACATCATGACATTGAATTTTAAAGGAATCCATTTGACTGTAATTGTAGAGAAGAAGAGTGTCATGAATAAAGATGATAACGTAATGATGAACATCAGAACATGACAAAGTTAAATTAATAATTAAAAGTTGCTTGTTAAGAGAGGGTGTGTCCCTTTTTATATGCTAACTGTTGAAGCAGAACACAATACACGGAAGCAATCCTCGTTGCATGAGGTTTTACATTAAGATGAGCTATTAAGATATTTAAAAATGTGCGAGTTCCTTTCCGTGGTCAACGCGCGTTGCAAAGTGTATAACATTTCTAATGGTATCAACAAAAGTGAAGGTATCCCTAACACTAAAATCAACAGACACGCGTTGCATTGTGTCGGCCAGTTTCTCCTATTATAACAGGCATTACAGCCTGTGCACGTGAATTTATTATACACAGCGTTAGAACGTAGACCACTAGGGACAGGATCTTCACAGAAAACATATTTCTAATTTTAAATGAAGAAAAAACTAATTTGATATTTAAATCATTACAAAACTGTTTCTTTAAAGCATTTATCTTATGTGAAATAACTTTAGAAAATGTACCAACGTGTAAGGCAACTTGACATAACGGATATTCGATTTTTCGTTCGTTTGTTTGTTATCGGAGTGAATAAAGACGAGATATCTAGAAATAATTTTGTCAATTAAATGCATTGGAAACATATTTTTTCTAAGGATAACAATTAAAATCTTGATGTCACTATAACAAACCTAGCCAATTGTTGTTGATCTTATAAGTTCTATCAACTAAAGTACGAATCAATGAAATTTTGTATGGAAAAAGCAAAAACTAAGGAAATTTGTAAGTAATCATGAGAAGGTGTTTTTTTGATATACATTGGTTTGGGTGGATCCGTTATTAGATTTTAAAAGAAGGGAAGTTTGTTTTCAACTTCAATTTCCATTGTGAAATTTATGTTGTTATGACGTGAGTTTAAATATTGAAAAAAATGAATTAGCCTTAGTTAAATAGGAAAAAAATTCGTCAACGTACTGTTGATAAAATCGCACATTAGGTCCATGATATTGATCAAGCCAGATATTTTCATGGTGCCCCATGAATAGGTTTGCAAGCACTGGGGCTAGAGGGGACCTCATTGATACCCCATCCACTTGATCATAATATGAACCATTGAACAAAAAATTAGTTTGAGAGGTTGCGAACATGAACAATTTTTAAAGATCAGATTTAGTTATGTTTAAAGTATTATGTGGGTGTTCCAAAATGTAGTCTACCGCAAGGTCTATCGATTCATTAAGTGGAATGTTAGTAAATAAACTTTCAACATCAAGCGAAACCATAAACCTATTACATACATTAATATTTCTAATGGTATTAACAAAAGTGAAGGTATCCCCAAAACTAAAATCAACAGGTAAATTAGGTTGTAATATGCTGCATGAGAACTTTGCAAGCCCATAATTGTAAGTATCTATGGAAGATACAATCGGCCTAAACGGAGGTGCACTACCTGGATCTCAATGTTTATGCATTTTCGGTAGTCAATATATCCTGGCTGGTTTAGAACCTTTAGGATATATGCTTTCGTAAGTGTTTTGATCTAAAGATCCCTTTTTCTTTAACGATCTAAGTATTCGTTGCAATTAACTTGCACGTGATATGGTAGGATCTCCAGCTATTTGCTTGAATTTCGTTTTATCAGATATAATATTAAAAATAGATGAATCATATACATTGCAATCATGAATAACTACCCCGTTACCTTTATCCGGTTTTATTATGACAATGTTTTTGTTGCTTTTGAGTTTTTTGAGAGTCCGTATTTTTCTTATGTCCTTACTTGAGGGACGATACGAGCTTACAAAAGCGTCGGCTAAGCATGTAAGCTTTGAACGAAGCAAATAAGCATTCCTTGCATCAGATAATTTCCCGACCATTGAACGGTGAATCATTTCAAAACAAGTGAAGACTTCGGTTTTATCAAGGTGAGGTGGACCGATTGAATGCGTTAATCTATTGGTGAGAACATCAAGTTGTTCTGCAGTCAGCTTGAATGATGAAGTATTTGTTATTGTTTCTTGGTGTTTAAAGGGTAACTGTGAATTGCCTGTTAGATTATGTAGTTTTTTTATCATGTGTATTAATAATCTATTGAACATACCGGTGAACATTCTTTGATGGTTTTGTTAAGCACAGATAATTTAGGTCCAGTAAGGATGCCCCTAGCCAGCTCAAAGAGTTTATCCCTTTCATGTTGCAGTTTACGTAGTTCCTTTTCACGTTTAGCGATTTCACGTAGAAGCCGTTTACGAATAGCGATTCCATCGCTGTGACAATTATTAGGTAGTGGAAATCAAATAAACTTAGGAAAAACATTAAAAAGCTGACAATTCTTGAGAAAATTTATTTCCAATTCCGCTTTCTTAGACTTGATGGATGTTTTTTCAAGCCGTCTATGATCACTAACAGTTAACTTCCCATGATATGTGTCCACAAAATTGTAGATAATGTTGTCACATGATCTGTGTAGTAGCAGACAGCAAAAACATCTTAAGAATACCACTATAATTTTCAAACTCAATACTATATAGGCAAAGCTTAATGAACTATATTATCAAAACTCGGTATACTATAAAACAGACATGATTCGGCAAATCCTTTGCCATCTTCATTTACCTGTTGATTTTAAGTGTTAGGGATACCTTCGCTTTTGTTGATACCATATAAAAATATTATACACTTTGCAATGGGCGTTAACGAACACATGACCGCGGACAGGAACTCGCACATTTTTAAACATCTTAATAGCTCATCCCAATGTAAAACCTCATGCAACGAGGATTGGTTCCGTGTATTGTGTTCTGCCTCAACAGCCAGTCAAAGAAAAATCAAGGAGGCGTCGCATATAAAATGGGACAAACCCTCTCTAAACAAGCAACTTTTACATGTTAATTTAACTTTGTCATTCTGATGTTCATCATTACCTATCATCTTCATATTCATGCCATTATTTCTTCTCTACAATTACAGTAAAATGGATTCCTTAAAAATGCAATATCATGATGTCAACTAGCTATGGTTCATTTCCCATTTATTTAAAATACAATGCTTCACAGTTGTTCACTGCCTTTGAATAGTAGATTGCATGTTAGCAATCGTTTCACTGAAGAGAAGATGGCGAAGGATTTGCCGAAACATGTCTGTATTATAGTATACCGAGTTTTGATAATAAACATTATTAGGCTTTGCCTATATAGTATTGAGTTTGAAAATTATTGTGGTATTCTTAAGATGTATTTGCTGTCTGCTACTACACAAATTATACTATAAATAACTCATTACACTCTGAAAACCATCTGGCTGATTCAAGGCTAAAAACAAAATTCGGTAGTACGACGTTTAGCAAAGCAGTATTAGTTCAATAAACCAGACCTGTGCCGGGGGCTATAGTTTATATTGTTAGCTAATAATAAGTAGAGTTACAGTACATATGTATGTAACAGTATGTGAGGCAGTTATTGTGTAGGCTATTGTAAATATTTAAGTGAACATGTTAATTTGTAATATTTATTAATAATAATAATAATTAATATTAATTAATGGATGTAGACTGATGATGATTGATGTATGCAAACTTTTTTCCAGAGATGTAATGTGTGTTGGCCGGTACAATGATGTTTGCTGAAATTTGTGTATATTGCAGCACACACTTTTGTTAAACACTGTGGGTGTAATTTTTTTTGCAAAATAAAATAGGGGGAGGGCGTACGCCCCTTACCTCTAATCCCCATTCTAATATTTAACAAAGGGCCCAGAAATCAACTAAGCCAATCAGCTGTTGAATTTATAGGTCTCAAGTCACTCACCCCAATGGCAATAAATCGTGCTTTATTTAGCCTAGCTAGGCTAGGCCTAGCCTACCCATACATAAAATTTCTATAGAACTTTATAGACCTTCTATAGAGACTAATCAATTTCTACAGAAATTAGTATTTTCTATAAAATTGTTTTATAGAGGAACTAGTTTCTATAGAATTCTATAACATACTATATACACATATTTAATGTAATTTCTATGTTTTTAATTTTTTTTTGTTTCATTCAATATTTTATTGACACATTCGTGTCTGACCAACCAACATGTTTTACATCTGGCATATTCTATAGAAATTCTATAGAATATTCTATACAAATGATATGACAAGTTCTCTATAATAAAACTATACAATTTCTATATTTATTCTATAAAAAATTATAGTCCTTACCTGTATTTAAAAAAAATGTATTATAACAATTTTATAGGGATTATCTCTATAGGAACATATAAAATCTATATAGAGTATAACATATATGAAATTTCAATATAAATTTATTTATGTATAGTATATTCTGTAGAACTGTATAATATTCTAAACAGTCATTTTAAAAACTGTAATTTGTAATAGTCTATAGAAAAAATATATAAAATATATATAAAATCTCTATGAAAACGTTTATAATTTGTAAAATTCTTTCCCTATAGAAAGTATATATAAAATGAATACGAACGCTATGGAAGTGATTATCTGTAAATGAAATATTAAAAATTATTTTGAAAATTATATCTATAATAAATTATGTATAGAATGTATATATAAAATCTATTCAAACTCTATGAAAAATTTATGGAACCGCTAATATATTGGTAGCCTTATGGGAACTAGATGTGTATAAGAGACAGGATAATGTTGTCACATGATCTGTAAGTGAAGAAAATTGTGCTAAATGCGAAAAAAGTTGTGATTTGTTGATCATAATATAGTATATATCTGTCTCTTATACACATCTTAATTAATGTTAGTGTCGAATTGCACAAATCTGATTGGTCACTTCATCAAGTGACCATCAGCTGATTTGAATTGTCACTTCATGTAGAGCCAACGGAAGCGGTAGTATTTTGAATTTTTCTCTGGACTTTAATGATGTTAGGCAGTTATAAACATACTCCTTGGAAGAATTTTAGCAGTACTGTATTCACTATCAAGTGGTAAGAGTTGGTTTTGTTTTATTATTTAGTTAGTTTACTACTCTAGCAGCAGTCACGCTAGCCTCCTCCTAGGCCTAGTAGTAGTGGTAGATGAAGGCTTGAATGAAGAGGCCTGGCCTAGCCTACCTACAGTAGCTGTACCGGTACTAGCCTAGCCGCCGTACAGAGACAGACAGAACTGAGGTTCTCTGTTCTCTCTAGGCCATTGAGGATAGGGCTAGGCCTAGAACCTGGGCCTTTTGTTGGCCTAGCTAAGCTGTAAGTTAATTGCCCCATAGTCTAGCATGAGTAGTGCCAAAGTGCGAGCCAGCGAGTCATGCGAGCCAATGTGCGAGTCATGCGAGCCATGCGAGTCAGCGAGCCATGCGAGTCATACACTTATTTTTTTTTTTTCAGGTTATCCAGTTTTGCAAACACGTAGGCCTAGCCTATTCTTTGGCCTAGTAGATGTAAATAAATAACACACCGGGGAGCTTTGCCTGTGTAGTCCAGTCATGCGCCTGTGCAGTACATATACTTTTGGACTTGGTTACTTTTTCGAATCGTCGATCCGAAAGTATGCAGTGCTGATAGATGTTGTTAAAATACAGATATACAGATACATACATACAGATATATATATATATATATATATTAAGCTCTGCTATAGCATTGAGCACTCTGTATGAAGATAGACTCCTCTTCAGCACACAACGCTCCTGTCTACAGTTGAGCACTCTAAGCCTATCTACAAACACCGACAGATGGAACCACCGAAGAAAGTGAACTTCAACTATTCATTAAAAAACATCCCTATACCAACAGCCAACGC
>NW_022756579.1:100840-116004 GCF_011630105.1 Anneissia japonica
ATAGGACTACATTACGAAAAAAATGCTTATTTAAACCGGACTGTAAAAGCAAAGAACTGTAGAATAGCCTTGAATTTGAGGTACAGTATGTTTAGCAGTAAGACATTAGCAAAACGATAATATATGAAGGGGTATGCTAGTAAATGAGATCCTAGGGAAGTAATGTCCCTACCGTATGATGTTTGTTAAATTAAAGAAATTATGGTTTGTATATGAACTCATAATGTATTTTTTAAGTCTGCAGAAGTTGATTAAAGCCATTGTTACCAATTGGAACTGGGACCATTGCAAACCAATTGGAATTGGGGCCAGTTAAAGTTGAAGAGCAGTTGAATTGTCCAAAAACACACAACACCCACATTTTTTAATTTTTTTTTTTTTTGAATACACAGATTTTCTATATAAAATTGTTGAATTTATATTCACTTTCTATATACAGTATTTGTATAGAATTTCTGTTCGCATATTTAATGTATTTTTATAGGTTTTTTTCTATAAAATGTTTATAGATTTATAAGTGGTTTTTATAAAATTGTTTATAGATTTTCTATAGTTTTTTTAAGGTCTTTTTTATATAGAATTTTTATAGACTTTCTATAGAATTTTAATAGAATTTTCATAGTTTTTTATAGTTTTTTAAGTGGTTTTTATAAAATTGTTTATAGATTTTCTATAGTTTTTTAAAGGATTTTTTTATATAAAATTTTCATAGACTTTCTATAGAATTTTAATAGAATTTTCATAGTTTTTTATATAATTTTTATAGATTTTTAAGTCTTTTAATATAGTTTTAATATATTTTTTATAGAGTTTTTATAAATTTTGTATAGTTTTTTTATATATTTTTAATAGATTTTTAATATAGTTTTAATAGATTTTTAATAAAGTTTTAATAGATTTTTAATATAGTTTTAATAGATTTTTAATAGACTTTTTATAGTGGGCTTCTATAGTTATTTCTATAGAATTTTCTATAGATTTTCTAAACAATTATGCTATAGACATTCTATAGTTTTTTTTTGATAGAATTCTATAGAATTTTTTTGTATGGGTAGCCTAGATGAGACCCTAGCGCCTCGCCTAGGGCCTAGGCTAGCCTACCTACAGCATTGAAGATCACCAGTATTTCATTATTGAATATAAAAGTTCTATTGAATTAAAGTATATTGAATTAAACGATTGAACGATCAAACTATCATCTGTTGAGAGATAACGTTACATGCCACCCTGTAATGTTGGTGAATGTCTAGGGGATCATATCAATAATTCAATACTCACTGCATGTGGAGAGCTGAAAACTAGCTACAGTGTACTTTTGGGCTACGATATCTTCTCTGCAGGGATCGTCTCAAACAATCCGTTTTTTGTAACTTTAAAGAAAATGTTTGTTCTTGCTAATTGTTCACTAGACAACCGGACAACATGAGTATTAATAGGCTAGCCCGGAGCGGTTTTTTTTTATATAGGGGGACACGCGTCGCAGTGCCCCCCCCCCCTAAATCTTCCCCTGAGGTGGCGTACAAAAAATCCAACAAATTTGGTGACTGACCATGTGTCTGATTCTCATAATGGAGTATCGTGCCAACGTGGTGGGAACCTACCTGCGGAACGTTTCTTACTCAAGTGTTACTAGGCAACTCTACAGTACTAAGAAATTTAGTATTGTTGCCTATTTCGGGATGGATCGCCTATTTCGGGATGGATCTGGTGGATTAATTTTATTTTCTTAATCGTTATATATTTCACTGACTCGGTGGGAACTGAGCCAACAATGGTTTCACTCTTGTGCTGCCCTTTCTCCTTTTATAATAATGAACCACCCCCTCTATTGGTAATCAGTGGGAATGCGCCGTCATGTTGATCTCATAACAATGTTACGCTGATAAATTTGATTTGGATCCTCTTATATTCCTTGCCTGAGCTAATTTATAGTCTTTTTACCACACACAATACAACCCTGATTCTGATTTAACTGAGATGTCCGGAATTAAAAAGATATTGGAAACGATATACTAGTCCTGCATCGTGTGTTCTATTGAATTTTGAGTTAATGGTTATCTGGCTGCTTAGCTACAACGCACAGCAACGCATAAGTGAGAGCAGCACAGTAAAAAGACTGTAGTTCAGAGGGCAAGAAGGTATCAGTTATGTGTACACGTTCAGGAAAATACTTTCATTTAAGGCAAGAACTGTCACACAGTCACACGCCTACTGAGGATGGAAGCCAAAGTGTGTCATACCAATCACATAGTAGCGACCCAACAAGGGAGTCTCAGGGAGACGATGTCCAAATCCTAGCGGTTCATATCCACGAGAAGATCATCAATAGCAAGTTCTGCTTCTGTCAAGGCTCGGGCTAAGGTGGAAGCAGCTAAGACTATGTTGTCATACGCAAAAATGGAAGCTGATCTTATACAACATAAGGCCAAGGCAGAGGCTGAATTGCACATACTTCAATCTAAGAAAGCTGCAGCAGCAGCATTGGCTGAAGTCTCTGTATACGATGAAGCTGAAGACCAGGAGGAACTCAATGGGGAAAGATCCATCCTTACTGAGGAAAACCCCATCGTACGCACTAACAATTATCTACAGAACCATTTTTGAGAGAACCCTATCCAACTAACAGACAACCACCAGCCACAATGGGATCAATGTGAGGAGAATCAGTAAAAAAAAAACCTGAGGTATACCAAAAGCCAAGTGATCCACCAGCATCCCATGAACTTTCTAAATATCTTGTTCGAAAGGAACTTGTTGCATCAGGACTGTTGATGTTTGATGACAACCCAGGAAATTACAGAGCCTGGAAGGCTTCATTCAAAAATGCTACGAAGGATTTATGCCTGTCATCAAGAGAGGAGCTGGACCTTGTTAAAAAATGGTTAGGTGACAAATCGGTAGTACAAGCCAAACGGATCCGCAATGTACATGTACAGAATCCGAAGGCAGGTTTAAAGATAGTCTGGGATTAAAGCTATGGTGCCCCAGAATTTGTTGAACGAGCATTATTGAAGAAGATTCAACAGTTCCTCAAGTTGAACGTCAGAGAGAAAGAAAAACTAAGGGAACTCGGAGAGCACCTGCTTGAGTTACAATGTGCTAAAGATGAAGGTACTCTTCCGGGTCTTGCCTACTTCGATACTGCTCATGGAGTTAACCCAATAGCAGAAAAGCTTTCTCACAACCTACAAGAGAGGTGAATGGTAAAAGGTGCTCAGTATAAAGCAGACCATAAAGTTGCATTCCCTCCGTTCGTCAGGCAACAAGCAAAAATCAGTAATGATCCCAGCTTTAATTTTACCAATCAGATTACCAATCCCTCAACTTGCACGAAAGGTCTAGAAAGGCCTATGAAACAGGCAAATAGAATGTTTGTGAGCTCTCGTAAGACAGAAATACAAAAAGACTCACTAGTAAACTGCACCAACTCTGTGATGAAGAAGGTAGAAAATCCTGAGCGCCAATGCCAAATCCATGGGAAACCACACCCTCTAACGAGTTGCCGTACGTTCAGAAATAAACACATAAGCGAGAGGAAATCATTTCTGAAGGAAACGGGTATATGTTACAGGTGCTGTGGATCGACACAACATTTTGCAAGAGATTTTAATGAGCCTGTCAAATGTACAGATTGCGACAGTGACATGCATGTAGCCGCTTTGCACCCAGGTCTGCCTCCAACATCTATCCGAAAGACCGCAGCCTTGCAAAACAAAGGCAGGGAGCATCCTGGCAGTGCGACATCAGTTGTTAAGTCAAATTGCACCGACACACGTGGCAATTCTATTAGAGGGCGTTCTTGTTCCAAAATATGCCTAGTGAAATTGTACCCAGAAACGAAACCATCACAGTTTACGTAGTGTTGGACGAACAAAGTAACAGGTCTCTTGCCAAATCTCAACTCTGACTTCTGGCAGAAGAGCCAACAACATGATCATAGAATCATTGGATGGAAAAATGAAATTTAACTTGCCAACTTTGATTGAGTGTGAGGAAATGCCAGATGATAGGACAGAAATTCCGTCACCTGAAATAGCTGACCATCATTCACATCTGAGAAGCCTTGTTGGCAAAATACCACCGATTGACGAGAAATCACCGATTCTCCTGCTGCTAGGCAGAGATGCACTCTAACTCCACAAGGTGCGGGAACAGATAAATGGCCCTAACAATGCTCCTTATGCTCAGCGCCTTGCTTTAAACTGGGTAATAATTAAAGAGGTTTGCTTAGGAAAGCATAACAAACCGACCAATGCAAATGTGTACAAATCAACTATACGCTTGCGCCGTCCGTCGAAGATAAATTGTTTCTCCAAAAAATGGATAAAGAGGTATATCAGGACGAAACAAACAGCTGGGTAGCACCGCTGCTATTCCGCGCAATACGTTGGTATTTACCGATGTTCGGAGTACATCATCCACAGAAACCTGACCAAATCAGGGTCGTTTTTGATTCATCGGCAGAATTTGAAGGAGTATCACTCAACAGCATGTTGCTGCGCGGCCCAGACCTAAATAACTCGATGTTAGGGGTGCTCATGAGATTCTAAAAGGAACCTGTAGCTTTCATCGCTGATATTCAACAAATGTTTTATTTTTTTATAGTAAGAGAAGACCAAATGGATTTCCTACGACTTTTGTGGTTTGAGGACAATGACTTGGCCAAAGAAATCACATATAGGATGAAGGTGCATGTCTTTAGGAACCGTCTATTGCCTTCAGTTGCTATGTACTGCATGCATAGAGCCGCGCAACAGGGTGAATAGAAGTACGGAAGTGATGCAAGCTCATTTGTTCACATAAATGTCTATGTCGACGACGGTCTGACTTCTGTTGTCACACCACAGGATGCTATCGACCTCTTAACAAGGACGAGGAAAATGTTAGCCGAGTGAAATCTCAACCTACATAAAATTGCATCGAATAGCAATGAGGTGATGAACGCTTTCGATGTCAAAGACAGAGCCAGAGAGTTGGCAAATTTTGACATTTCTTCAGACTTACTCCCACTACAACGAAGCTTAGATGTTGTATGGAATCTCGAAACAGACAGCTTTACCTTCAGGGTGTCGCCCGAAGTAAAGGATTTTACTAGAAGAGGTGTTCTATCTACTACTAATAGCTTATATGATCCACTAGGGTTTGTTGTTCCTGTCACATTGCATGGGAAAATAATGATGCGTAAACTTTCATCGTCAAATGGAGACTGGGATGCACCATTGGATCCATAAAAAGAGGCAGAATGGACTAGATGGAGTCAATCGTTGAAGATGTTTGAAAACCTCTCCATACCTAGATGTTATGCAAAAGCTCCACTTTCTCTAGCACAACAGAATGAATTGTACATCTTTTCTGATGCCTCTACAGTTGCCATTGGAGCTGTAGCATACCTTAGATCAATTGACAAGGACGGTCAGTTTCACGTCGGGTTTGTCATGAGAAAGTCCAAGTTGGCCCCTAAACCAGCTCATACCATACCCAGACTCGAGTTATGTGCCGCAGTTGTAGCTGTAGAGCTGAGTGAGGTTATCAGAGATGAAATGGATATTGAAGTAGATGCGGTAAGGTTTTTAAACTGACTGCAAAATTGTCTTGGGCTATGTAAACAATTCAGTTAGGAGGTTCTACATGTACGTAGCAAACCGTGTAAATGGGATAAGAGCGTCGTCAAACCCGGATCAATGGCATTACATCGCCACCGAAGATAATCCAGCAGCTTTGGCATCCAGACCTACGTTAGCAGCAGATCTTCAGAACAGCAGTTGGTTTACAGGTCCGGCATTTCTGTCGCATGATAAAAACCTCACAAACGAAGGGGACATATTTGATCTGGTGAACCCTAATAATGACAAAGAAATCCGTAGTGTTGTCGCAACCCTGCATAGTAACGTCACTGGAACTCGGATGGGATCACATCGCTTTGAACGCTTCTCAAGCTGGAAACGCTTGTGCAATGGCTTGACTCATTCATGTAGCTATGTCCTTTAAAAGAATTCCAGGGGAGCCAAATAAAAGAAGTTGGAAAAGTCTACACCAACAGTGCAGTGTAACATAGTTATCTCAAGCGAAGAATATAATCATTCGTTGCGTACAACAGGATACTTTTCAGGAAGATTAAGCAAAAGAAATTGATACCGCAACAGAGTCCGTTAAGAAAACTAAACCCTTTCCTTGATGAAGACATGGTGTTAAGAATAGGAGGCCGCATATCCTCTGCGGACATTTCAAGGAGCGAAAAATACCCAGTAATCTTTTCACGCACCCATCACCTAGCTACTATCCTCTGCAGACACTATCACGAGTGCGTAGCTCATCAAGGAAGGCACATTACTGAAGGTGCTATTCGAGCAGCAGGGTACTGGATAGTTAGTTGCAAGCGTCTGGTATCCAATATTATACACAAATGTGTAATATGTCGCAAGCTTAGAGGATAACAGGAAACACAGTTAATGGCAGACTTGCCAGCGGACAGGCTCGCTCAGCAACCAGCCTTCACCAGCGTCGGACTCGATGTCTTCGGTCCCTGGAACATCGTTACACGTCGCACAAGAGGAGGCACTGCAGAAAGCAAACGCTGGGCTGTTTTGTTTACTTGTATGACAGTCAGAGCGGTACGCATTGAGTTGATTGAGTCCTTGAGTACCTCTACTTTCATCAACGCCCTCAGGAGGTGTTTCACAATCCGTGGCCCCGCAAAAATATTAAGGTCTGACAGGGGAACCAATTTTATTGGCGCCTGTAAGGAGTTGAACATTATTGTTGAGAGCACTGAGGTCAAACGTTACCTGCAGGAGAGGAGTTGTGTATGGTGCTTTAACCTACCCCATGCCACCCATATGGGAGGGGCTTGGGAGAGGATGGTGGGTACATCTAGACGTATTCTAGATGCTATACTGGTTCGAGCAGGGCCTACTCGTCTTACCCATGAAGTGCTGAGCACCTTGATGGCTGAAGTTTCGGCAATCATTAACTCCAGACCTTTAGTTCCAGTTTCATCGGATCCAGACGCACCTGCAATTCTTTCACCAGCGATGCTACTTACCCAGAAAGTAGATGCTATGAGTGCGCCAAGAGGGAACTTTGCACCAACAGATATGCACACGAAAGAATGGAAACAAGTACAGTGCTTGGCAGATACATTTTGGAAACGTTGGAAAGGAGAGTATTTGGCTACCCTTTCTCCCTTTATAATAATCAACCACCCCCTCTATTGGTGATCAGTGGGAATGTACGCCGTCATGTTGATCTCATCACAATGTTACGCTGATGAATTTGGTTTGGATCCTCTTATATTCCTTGTCTGAGCTAGTTTATAGTCTTTTTACCACACACAATACAATCCTGATTCTGATTTAACTGAGTTGTCCGGGATTAAAAAGATATTGGAAACGTTATACTAGTCCTGCATCTTGTGTTCTATTGAATTTTGAGTTAATGGTTATCTGGCTGCCTAGCTACAACGCACAGCAACGCATAAGTGAGAGCAGCACAACTCTACTGTACACATGTTAGTCTATTATCCGATAGAAGCTTCAAAAGGATTACTGTATCCAGTCAGGTATCAAGTTTGTTTTATGTTTTTTTCAAACCACAACACTTCCTTACACAACACAATTCTATTCTGTCTGCTGTAGAACCTTATCCAATCTGCAGTATATAAAATTGAGGTTTTTGGAGTGCAGATAAAGTTTTATATCCATACCAGCCAGGAAAGTCCTTGGAGTCCGATCCATCACATTTAAGACAGTTAGTTTTGACAACGAGAGTACACAACATTCCATAAATGTTTTCCTCTAATCATACAGTTTACTAGTCTTTTCAAGAGTAGGGGGGTATTGTCTCTCATTGTATGGCTTTAATATTTGTCTAAATAGAAAACTGTAAAAAATAGGGCACAACAAAAGATCCAGATTAGCTTTGGTACGGACGCACAAAACAAACAGATGTTTGGAAAGTCACGTTTGCCTGTTTACCAAAAAACTGTGTAACATACTAGTAACGTACATACATGTACATACGACCAGGATTTTAACAGTTCCTACGCTTGCAAGCATAGGAACCAAAAATAATTTCAGGAAATTGACATAGTAATGACGGAAAATGTGTGCCACGACGAAGAATATGTTGTTTATGCTTAGAAAAAAATTATCGAAAATGCACACTAGTCGCCAAGACGAATCTGATAAAAATTTTAAGAAATAAACTTTAAACAGGAAACAGACATAAAATCTACTGTAGATAAAACGAACATCGTACACGCATATTGTACTAATATTTCAGTCACTTGACTGTCTGTATGCACCCGAACCGAGTTCAGGCCTACAAAACATTCAAAAACTGTCCTGTATGGAATTCCAGCTACTTGTGTCTATATGTTCGGCTCGGCGAACAAACACCGAATAGGCTTACATCTTTCTCGTCCGTAAAGGTGCACAAACCGAACTGTACAGAAAACGTAAACATCGAACTGTACGGAAAACTGAACGTCATATACAGTAATAACATTTCTGGCTGTTTTGCTGTTTGCCAGTCAGCCAAGAACGAGTATCTGCCGCGGCCCTCCATTAAAGCTGTTGTAGTACCGCAAAGCTGGCTGTTATTTTTTGGAATAACTATCGCGTCCCAGGTACTGTTTTCAGTCCAAACAACTGGCTCATAACCGAAACCGGAAATCCAAGATGACCTTATTCATGAGAAATTTCTGCATATAACCCCAAAGCAATCGTGTTCAGCAAATATTTTTACCATTGTTTTTATCGCCTACATCGTTATTAATTATCAGAAACACACGAAATTACCAGCGATTCAACTTCACACCAGACAGCACCTACATGCAAAATTTCAAAACTTCCTTCAAGTATTTTTACTACTAGTTTTTGTGTTTACAAAGTCAGCGTGACCCCAGCGACCTCACACTTTCCAAGCAGAACGACGACTAGGTTTATATTATTGCTAACAATATAAACAAAAACGATAATATATATATACTGTCTCTTATACACATCTAGATGAATAATAAAATAATATAAATATAAATATAATATAAATATAAATATATATATTTTGTTGTCAATTAATTAAAACTATTTATTAATATTTATTCTCTTGATCTTTTCTGTTACAGTTATTAAAACCGGTAGGTTTCGAATCCCAGGCGTTTATTAAGTACAGTACAGGTTCTGCAATGTATCTGTATGCTTTAAACTATATTCGTAACTATAATATAGACGTTATCTATGATCTTATGTTAAAATGGCTTTTTATATCTATTATTTTACAGCATCTTCTCCCTGTAAGGACTTCTGCAAAATAATCAATTTAAAAGGTCGTAAATGTACTTATTTCTGTGTTCCTAAATTGGATGGAAAACGTAAGTGTTTGAGCAAAAGTGTTTGTTTCAAAATACAAACTGTGATTAAACTTAAAAAAATTACTAATGTTTCCTTTATAATATCATATGTTGTACAGCATTTATAATTGTATCAACACACTTATATTGAATTAAGTTTTACGTGTGCCCATGAGATATGCAAACATGGTAAACTGATAATGGTTAAAATAAATAACAAAAAGAAACAATATATAAAACAAATATTAAATAAATAACAACGAAATTTGTCATATGTTAGAATTGTCTGCAGTAGAGTAATACAACTAAATTTAAAAAAAATCAAATTTAATAATCTAGTATTTTATCAATTCACTAAAAGGAAAATTTTAATAAAAAATCTACCAAGTTCACTTTGTAATGCGACACTTCGGGCGTTTTTCTATACTCTTGGCATAGATGTACACAATTTATTGATAATTGTGTTTAATATATTAATGTTTTGAAATCCCAAAATTTCACATCCAAATAAAATAATATTCATAAATAATATTCTAATCATTAATGAAATTATTCCGTTCTTCTCTCAGCGGCAAAGAAGCTCCTCCTCCTCCTCCTACTACTACTACTAGAAAAAACGTGTAAATTTATGTAATTAATGATAGTGATGTAGGGCCTAAGTGTAAATAATGAACAATGTAAACTAGGCCTACTGTCAGAGTAGTAGATTCCAGAATTTATGTAATTTCATAGTATTAATTTACATTGTGTAAATAATAATGAAAGCAAGAGCAGGTTAACTGTTGTTTGATCATTGAATGTCAAGTATTTGATATTATGTGTAGTTGAGTATTGGCTGCAACGCGACACGCGTTGTATTTGCAGGGGGCCAAAAGTCTGATATTAATCAGTGGACCTTTCGATTTTAGGACCAGGATTTTTTTTAATTTTTTATACTTATGTATTTGTATATTTACTTTTTAAATTTGTATTTGTATTTTTATTGTCTTTTTTAACTTTCTATTGTTAGGACTTTTTTTTTCTCCATTTTGTCTGTGTTGTATACTGGACACTCTGGAGAACAGTCTTTTTGACTGAGGAGTCCACCCAGTATAAATAACAAATAAATAAAATAAAAAATAAAGAAAATAACGCCTTATTTGAATGTAAACAATTACATTCTACTGCTTTCACACATTGTCCACTAGAACAAAACGTAATACGTCAAAGTAAAAGAAATTGTAAGGATAATATTTCCTACAGGTTATCAGGAACACAATGTAGATAATGGCTTCTCTCGAAATAATCCTCAGAATAAAGCTGGAACAAACTATGCTTAAAAAAATACCACTCCACCATCACTTGCCTTCAGCGAGTTATAGATGAATGGATGGAAACTTTGAATGACCATGAAATGAGTGTAGCCTGTTTTCTAAACATATCTAAATGCTTTGACTCCATTGATCATACTTTTCTCCTAACTAAATTAGAAAATTATGGCATTAAAGACACCGAAATCAAATGGTTTAAAAGTTATCTTTTACAAGTAGTCAAATGTCATAATAAATTATTTAAAAAAGCAAATGTTAAAATTGGCATCCCACAGGGTAGTGTATTAGGACCGATCTATTTTCATTATTTATTAATGACCTTCCACAATATGTATCTCCAGGATCATGTAGCATATATGCGGATGATGTTGTCATCTACACTACTGACAAATCAGTAGAAAATATTCATATCAAATTACAATCAATAATGAATAATTTCGCAAATTGGTATAAATTTAATAAATTACTTTAAAATTCTAGCAAAACCAAACTTATGTTAATTAAAAATAGAAATGTTCGCCCACTTTTTCTTTGAATATTCATGTTGGTAATGAAACCATTGATGAGGTAAAAAACATCCGTTATTTAGGACTTCAAATTGATGAAAACCTTACCTGGAATTACCATATTCGAAAATTAAATAAAACTATTGGTTACAAAATTAACATCCTAAATAAATTGGCAGAAACACTAAATGAATCTCTTCTAAATATTCTTTATAGAAGTACAATACAACCCTGTATGGACTATGCAGTGTGGGGAAATATGTCTAACAAAAACAAAAACATTCTATTTTGGCTACAAAAACGAGCTGCTAGAATAGTTTAAATTAATTTTGATTTTATAAATTTTCGTGGAATTGATCTTATTAACAAAATAATTGGAAACTTTTTGATGAACGTAGAGATTACGCCCTTGCATGTTTAATGTACAAATGTATAAAATGGTGTTGCGCTTTCCTGCCTATGTAATCATATAGAAATGGTTGTTTACCGACATGGATATTCTACGAGATACGCTCACTCGCTTTATGTTATCCCCCAATTCCAAATTGCTCTGTAATGAATAAATCTTTAAAAATCTCTGGAGCAAAAGTTTGGAACAAAATCCCAATCAGAATTCAAGAATGTCGATCTCTTAATTTATTCAAAATGACTTATAAGAAATACTTTTTCTGATTATCACAATTCATTTCCTTTTATATTTTCTTGGTTTATACGTTTAACATTTAATTCCGGCCCTGAAACTTGAACTCAGAAATACCGGGATGGTGCCCGGCGGGGGATAGTTTTTACCATTGTTTAGTTAGGTTTGTAGTTAAGATAAAAGTTGTGACAGCCCCGAAACTTTGACTCAGAAATACCGGGATGGTGTCCGGCGGGGGATAATTTCCACCATTTTTATCTGTTTATTAGTAATTGTACAGTATTTGTCCTACCTGGTAATCCCGGCCTCGAAACCTTGACTCAGAAATACCGTGTTGGTGTCCGGCGGGGGACAGTTTTTACCATATTGTAGTTAAGTTGTAGTTAAGTAGAACTTTGAGCCGTAATTCCTCGCCCCGAAACCTTGACTCAGAAGTACCGGGTTGGTGTCCGGCGGGGGATAATTTTTTCCCCAAAGTTGTTGTTTTTTTTTTTTTTTTGTACTGTGCTGGTTACTTTTTGTTGTTGTTATTGTACTATGTGTTTACATGATCATATTGTAAAACAGTGGTAAGATCTCGCCTGTATATGTTATCCTGTCTAAAGATGTTTTTAAATAAATAAATAAATCTTAGAAAATCTCATTAATATTCATCACATTGGCACCTGATTGTATAACTGCTCCCTGCCTCTAAGTGACGTCAATCGTTGAATGCTTTATTGTGGCCTTTATTGTAGTTAATGCCTTATTCCAAATTATTTAAAGTGCTGTGTATGGGTAATGTCTTATACACATCTGACCGATCTATTTTCATTATTTATTAATGACCTTCCACAATATGTATCTCCAGGATCATGTAGCATATATGCGGATGATGTTGTCATCTACACTACTGACAAATCAGTAGAAAATATTCATATCAAATTACAATCAATAATGAATAATTTCGCAAATTGGTATAAATTTAATAAATTACTTTAAAATTCTAGCAAAACCAAACTTATGTTAATTAAAAATAGAAATGTTCGCCCACTTTTTCTTTGAATATTCATGTTGGTAATGAAACCATTGATGAGGTAAAAAACATCCGTTATTTAGGACTTCAAATTGATGAAAACCTTACCTGGAATTACCATATTCGAAAATTAAATAAAACTATTGGTTACAAAATTAACATCCTAAATAAATTGGCAGAAACACTAAATGAATCTCTTCTAAATATTCTTTATAGAAGTACAATACAACCCTGTATGTACTATGCAACCTCAGTGTATTTTTTAATTAAATAGTTAAAAATAATTTTGATTTTATAATTTTTCGTGGAATTGATGTTATTTAGCAAAATAATTGGACACTTTTTGATAAACGTAGAGATTACACCCTAGCATGTTTATTGTATAAATGGTGTTGCACCTTCCCGCTTATGTAATGATATAGAAATGGTTGTTGACCGACATTGATATCCTACGAGATACGCTCACTCGCTTAACGTTTTCCCCAATTCCAAATTGTTCTGTAATGAATGGCTCTTTAAAAATCTCTGGAGCAAAAGTTAGGAACAAAATCCCAATCAGAATTCAAAAAAATTGTGATGTCATTTAATGTCAATTTCTTAATTTAGTCAAGATTACTTATAAGAAACACATTTTCTGATTATCACAATTCATTTCCTTATATATTTTCTTTGTCTATGTTTTTAACATTTAATCTCGGCCCTGAAACTTAGAATTGAAGTACCGGGATAGTGTTCAGCGCGGGATAGTTTTTACCATTGTTTAGTTAGGTTTGTAGTTAAGATAAAAGTTGTGATCCCAGCCACGAAAGAAAGAGAGAGAGAGAGAGAGAGAGAGAGAGAACATATCCGGCTATGTCGACTCTATTCTGAACCCCTTGCTAGTTTGTATCCCCAGCTTCATACAAGACACAACACATTTTCTAAAAAAACTCAACGACCTCCCTCCTCTACCCAACCATGCATTGTTAGTCACTTTAGATGTATGCTCATTGTATACAAATATCCCACACGATGAAGGCATTGCGGCGTGTGAATTTATCCTCACCCACAATAACTTTTTTTGCCATGACAAACACTACCAACAAATACGTGGCACAGCCATGGGCACCAAGATGGCTCCACTTAAAAAACTGGATTATATCTACATCTGTTTATCATAAACCCACAGATAACCATCGTTATTTGGATTTCAATAGCTCTCATCACATCTCGCTCAAGAATTCTCTTATATACAGTCAATGTCTCCGCATTAAACGCATCTGCTCTACCCCCTCTGTATTCAGAACTTGCCCGACTCACTTCTAAATTCCTAGCCAGCAACTACCCAATATCTCTCATCAAGTCTACCATTTCTAAAACATCCACTAAGTCTCGTACAGACCTTCTGACGTATACCCCTAAATCTAATAATGATAGAATACCTATGATATTCGACTACAGTCCCAACCTGAAACTATTAGCTAACAAACTCAGAAAAGACTTCCTCTCCCTCAAGCAAGACCCCACCCATACATAAAAATTATATAGAACTTTATAGACCTTCTATAGAGACTAATCATTTCTACAGAAATTAGTATTTTCTATAAAATTGTTTTATAGAGGAACTAGTTTCTATAGAATTCTATAACATACTATATACACATATTTAATGTAATTTCTATGTTTTTAAGTTTTTTTTTGTTTCATTCAATATTGTTTATTGACACATTCGTGTCTGACCAGTATAGTCTTATCAACATGTTTTACATATTGCATATTCTATAGAAATTCTATAGAATATTCTATACAAATGATATGACAAATTCTCCATAATAAAATTATAAAATTTCTATATTTATTCTATAAAAAATTATAGTCCTTACCTGTATTTAAAAAATGTATTATAACAGTTTTATAGGGATTATCTCTATAGGAACATATAAAATCTATATAGAGTATAACATATATGAGATTTCAATATAAATTTATTTATTTATAGTATATTCTGTAGAACTGTATAATATTCTAAACACAGTCATTTTAAAAACTGTAACTTTTAATAGTTTATAGAAAATATATATAAAAACTCTATGGAAACATTTATAATCTGTAAAATTGTTTCTCTATAGAAAGTATATATAAAATGAATACAAACGCTATGGAAGTGTTTATCTGTAATTGAAATATTAAAAATTATTAAAAAAATTATATCTATAAAAAAAAATTATGTATTAATGTATATATATAAAATTTGTTCAAACTCTATGAAACATTTCTGGGACAGCTAATACGTAGCCTTATGGGAACTTTATGGGGGGGGGGGAGCGGGGCTGTAGTCCCCTAAACTTATCCCTCACCTATTCAC
>NW_022756579.1:116247-120403 GCF_011630105.1 Anneissia japonica
GTCTATAGAAAATATATATAAAATATATATAAAAACTCTATGGAAACATTTATAATCTGTAAAATTGTTTCTCTATAGAAAGTATATATAAAATGAATACAAACGCTATGGAAGTGTTTATCTGTAATTGAAATATTAAAAATTATTTAAAAAATTATATCTATAAAAAAAAATTATGTATTAATGTATATATATAAAATTTGTTCAAACTCTATGAAACATTTCTGGGACAGCTAATACGTAGCCTTATGGGAACTTTATGGGGGGGGGAGAGGGGGAGCGGGTCTGCCCCTAAACTTATCCCTCACAAATTCACCTAATCACAATGCTTTATATGTGACAGCAAAATGTTATCAACAGCCTAACCTCTTTACTGTGATAGCCCACCTAACAACCAAATTACGGCAGCTTAGGGCCATATTTCGACTTAATGTGGACGTTCCGGAATAAAGCACCAATTTTTTTTACATGCTCCTTATGGTCATAGCATTCAATTTTTGGTAGGAACCACCTCATTCGAGGTCATTATGGCGGCCATCTTGGATTTCAAAATGGCCGCCTAATAAAACCTATGTTTATCTATATCTCCGCTTCTAAACCACTTGGAATTATAATTCTAATGTCTAAGAGTATGTTTATATGATCGAAGAATACCATCATATCATTTTTGACCTGGTCAGGTTGCCACAAATGGGTCATGTAAGGTCATTCAAGGTCAAATATTGTATGGTATCTTAAAAATTACGTAATTGTCAAGTTTTACATTAGAATCATACCCAGGCTCTCAGAATTCAAACTTTTTACTATGAACTACAATATTTCATTCGAGGTCATTCTGGCAGCCATCTTAAATTTCAAAATGGCTGCCACGCAAACCTATATTTATCAATATATCGACTTTAAACAACTTCCAATAAGAATTATGATGTCAAAAAATATATTTTCATGGTCAAGGATTTATAGCACTTGTGACATGGTGAGATGGTCCTTTAAAGTCATTCAATTTCATTTCTCTGTTAAATATGTAGAAAATCTTAATAGTTTGTAAGTGGTCGTGTTTTTCAGCAAAATCATACATAAGCTCACAAATTCAATTTTTGGTAGGAACTATTTCATTAGAGATCATTATGATATTAAATTCCATGGTGACCACCATGTAAAACATGTTTTTTTCCTTTAAATATGTTTACTGTACTGCATAGTCAAAGAATAACATCAAAAGCAGTGACATGTATTTGTATTTATTATATTCGATTATATATTGAAAAAGTCTGATATCAGAAATTGTATTTAATGTGGAATTATAAATTGATATCAAAAAGAATCAGTATAATATCTGTCTCTTATACACATCTAGATGTGTATAAGAGACAGTAGGAGAAGATTACACACTAGGAGCAAGGGAAAATATAGATATAGATATATCTGAAGAGTGTTGCACCATGTGTGTGTAGCACGAAACTAAATAGTAATACATATGTCTAATCAAAGCTACTGTTGAACCTCTCATTTTTTGTCTTTAGTTTGCTCTGGTTTCATTACCATCGAGCACTCTGCTGATAATATTTGCAACACGTTCAACCGTTTTTTTTATATATGTATGTATATATGTGTATATATACAGTATTTACAGTATGTGTATATATGCATGTGTTTATTAAAGTATATATATATATATATATATATATATATATATATAATTGAATATGCAATAATGTTTTGCTCACACTATGATGACATTACTTTCATGAAATTTAAATAACATTTTGTGAGATATTAAAAATCTCATAATTTTTTGACAGGATTTGTTGGGTGTGTAGGTGTATATATGTATGTATATATATATGTGTGTATGTGTATATATGCATGTGTATCTAAGTATATATATATATATATATATAATTGAATATGCAATAATGTTTTGCTCACAATATGATGACATTATTTTCATGAAATTTAAATAATATTTTGTATTTATAATATTTAAAATCTCATAATTTTTTGACAGGATTTCTTATTGTATACCCTGGTACAGTATCTGTTTATTTAAATTAAAAATTGTGGGTTACCCCCACAAAAGTTTAAAAAAAAGTGGTGACATGGTCAGATAATTATGGTCATAAATAGGTCATTTAAGATCAATATTGTATGACATCTTAATAATACATCTTCTCAGATTGTTATTAAATAATCAGAACAGTGGCAAAGATTCTACTAGTGAAATACCTTATATACAGTATGTATATATGTATACAGACTATGCTATATATAAATTAAAATACTTTGCTGTGTAGTAGTATATAAATACAATACTAGTTAAAAGATAGAATAATAATAATGTTGTATTATATAAATATGTATCTCAAACACAGGTCTCTGTGGTTAAGAAAAATGTGCTGAGTTCGAGTCCTGGTGGAGGCTTTTGAAAGCTTTTGAAAGGTTTCCTTTTCATTCGGATCAGATTTTCCTCTTCTGTTGCATTTAAATTGTACATTATTATTAACAAAATGGGTTTATCCCATTGGTCTGTTAAATTAAATAAGTATATAAATTAAAATTATTTTTTTATTATTTGTTTTTGTATTATTTATGCGCCTAAATATAATGTCATGTAGACGTTCAGCCCTCATAGTCGGCTAATTGAAAATTAATTTAAATATTGTTAATCCGTCATAAAAAATATATATTATAATGTCAACTGAATATATATATATATATATATATGTATATATATATATATATATATATATATATATATAAACATTGTCAATAGGTAAATGATAAAAGCAATGCTTATTGCTATTTGTTTATATATAGGTTTATATATACATGTATATAGGGATATACCTTATCTGTATATCTAATAATACATATAAATAAATGTTTGTATACAGTGAGTTTAATGACAATAAAAGTATATAAAATTAGTTTAAAGCATATTAATCTCACTGAAAATTGTACATACATAATTGTACATACTATATATATGCATAGTAAAACATTTGAATTCTGAGAGTATGGATATGATTCTAATGTTCTAATGTAAAACATGAGTTACGTAATTTTTAAGATACCATACGATATTTGACCTTGAATGACCTTAAATGACCTATTTGTGGCAATCTGACCAGATAAAAATGGTAATGGTATGACCTTAAATGACCTTTTATGACATTAATGACCATCTGACTATGTCACAACTGTTATAAATCCTTGACCTTGAAATATAATTGTAGATATCATAGGCCTAACTCTCATTAAAATGGTTTAAAAACCCATATATTGATAAATATAGGATTTGCGTGGCAGCAATTTTGAAATTCAAGATGGCCGCCAGAATGACCTCGAATGAAATATTGTAGTGCATTGTAAAGATTTTGAATTCTGAGAGTCTGGGTATGGTTCTAATGTCAAATATGACAATTATGTAATTTTTAAAATACCATACAATATTTGACCTTGAATAACCTTAAATGACCTATTTGTGGCAATCTGACCAGGTCAAAAATGGTATGATTGTATTCCTTGTCCATATAAAAATAGTTTCAGACATTAGAATTATAATTCCAAGTGTTTTAGAAGCGAAGATATAGATAAACATAGGTTTTATTAGGCGGCCATTTTGAAATCCAAGATGGCCGCCATAATGACCTCGGATGAGGTGGTTCCTACCAAAAATTGAATGCTATGACCATAAGGAGCATGTAAAAAAAAAATTGGTGCTTTTGTCCCGAACGTCCACATCCATCTGTTAAGCTGCCGGACTAATTAATGTTAGTGTCGAATTGCACTTCATCAAGTGACCAATCAGCTGATTTGAATTGTCAACGGAAGCGGTAGTATTTTGAATTTTTCTCTGGACTTGTCATGATGTTAGGCAGTTATAAACATACTCCTTGGAAGTATTTTAGCAGTACTGTATTCACTATTAAGTGGTAAGAGTTGGTTTTGTTTTATTGTTTTATTATTTAGTTAGTTTACCACTCTAGACACGCTAGCCTCCTCCTAGGCCTAGTATTAGTGGTAGATATGAAGAGGCGCCTGGCCTAGCCTAAGGCCTAGGTCTAGCTGTAACGGTAATACAGTACTAGCCTAGCCGCTGTACAGAGACTGAGAACTGAGGTTCTCTCTAGGCCATTGAGGATATAGGGCTGCC
>NW_022756579.1:121073-123875 GCF_011630105.1 Anneissia japonica
CCCATTGGCTGATTGGCTACTTGTTGCAAATATATAAGGGCAAAGGATCATTATCACACCCAGACTCATATAGGGGTATTGCATTATCATCGTGTGTTCTAAAATGTTATACGTATATACTAAGTAAACGTATATTAAACTGGGCAGAAACCCAAGAAATACTGCCTGCGCAACAGCATTGCTTCCGAAGCAACCTATCCACTGAAACCGCTGTCAAAGAGCTTAATTAATATGCTAATAAATTAACACCTTAACTACTCCCAAATGCCCACTCTATGTGGCGTTTGTGGATTTTAAAAAGGCATTTGACAGCGTGGACAGGGGTAGGTTGCTTCGGAAGCTATGTGAACTAGGATTGCATCCCAAGATTATGAAAGCGTTGTGGTCTCTACTGAGAGAGAATTACATTAACATTTTAACAAATAATGTATTGAGTGAAGCAGTCGCACAGAACATTGGCCTGGCCCAAGGGGAATGCCTATCACCTCTCCTTGATATTCTCTTCACACATAATCTGCCCTCGTGTGTTGAAGCTCCGGGCAACATCACTACTCTACTGTATGCTGATGAGAAGTTGAGCTGTTGCAAAAATCTATTAATTTGCTATCTAATTACTGCGAGAGCAATGGACTGACAATTAATGTCAGTAAAACGAAGATAGTAAAATTTCGTAGAGGGGGCGTCTCGGAGCCCGAGACAGTGTTCTCTGGGGCTGTTCAAACATCGAGTTTGTTTCTAAATTTATTTGTTTAGGTGTTGTGTTTAAAACTAAGGGAGGTTATAAAAGACACCTAGATTACCTAAAAAAGAAAGGAATTTCCGCCTGTGCAAAGATTGCAGTTAATATGCACCTTAAAAACATGTCTCTGACCTCACTTGAGAGACCATTTTTCACTGTAGTTTTGCCATCCGCAACTTATGGCCTGAAAGCTTTTGTTGCACAAATGACCAGTGCTGACTTCGATTACATAACTCTTGTGCAGTGCCGTCTACTAAAACACTGGTGGGGTGTTTCAAAATTTAGTTCCAACTCCCATCTATTTGATGAATCTGGTTGGGTGGGTGCTGGAGATATTCTCTAAAATTACTTCAGATTAAATACTCCTTTACAATCGCTGATTCGTGATGGCATGCAAACCCCTCCAAATGTGACCCTGTTGTGTGGGCCAATGATGAAAACGATGGGGCGGTAGATAGGGACGGCTTACCATAACCTTTGGTGTAGCATAGCTAATTGTTACCACCTTAATAATGCTTGCTCATGTAAACTGTGCGGTAATTCCGTAAACCTCACCAGACAGCATTTACTGGTGTGTCCTTGGGTGACGGTGGATGTTGGGGTACACAAACACTTAAGGATAGTTGAACGCCTACTTTACCAAATTAAGTAAATAAATAAGTAAATTAGGTGTACTAATAAAATAAATGATTATACCAAAAAAATCTTGTTCCTCAAGTTTTTTTTATGGTGACTCTGGTTTGCGTGCCAGTTATGTTTTACCTGTTGGGCCATGTGGCCGTGTATTCAATTTTTGAATAAAGTGTGCCTAAATACAATATACAATATGTCATACCGGTATATATTATATACTATAGTTACGCCCTCTATTGACATGAATTGTGTTGCTAAATCATGTGCTAAATACACTACCTATATATTGTATGAATATAGGTAATTTTCAACGCCCGACGTTAACCTTAACGTTAACGGATGACGGGTTTGCGCATGCGTATTTCGATTTGATTACAAAAGGGGCGGAGCTATCGCGCTGCATGTTGGGTACTAACGTTAAAGTTAAGGTTAACGTTTGTTTGATTGTTTGTTTATTGAAATTTCTCCACACATAAATAAATTTCAATTATAATAAAATGAATAAATAATAATATAACAGTATTTAAGACTAAATATTAAGGCTGTCTCTTATACACATCTAGATGTGTATAAGAGACAGCTTGAGTATACTGGAAAATAATAGTACTTCAATACAATACTAGAATATGCCAGGTCTGTCTGGGATTTAGCAGAATTGAGTTTGTCCTGTACTGGGATAACACTGTCATATCAAGGGGTATTAGAATAACTACTGCGTCATATTACCAAGTTCAATCGCTTTGTCAGTTTATTCTGATCGCAGCGAAATAGAATAGGAGGCAACTGAGAGCATAAAACTGGCGGTTCTTCAGTTGCTTTCTGAGTGTCAAACTTAACAATATCTTAGCAACAATATCTTAGCCACAATATCTTAGCAACAATATCCAAGGGGCGGGGTTTAGCGGAAAGGCCCATTACAAGAGTGATTATCAAGTTCTACAATATTGTACTGTACATTTTAATGGCTTTGACTACACCTTTTAGAGCGAGATTTCTTCTGTACTTAATAGCAACATTTTAATTTATCCATTTTGTGTAACAAGGCTTTTTTTCCAGGCCTACTCAAGCAGCCATGCTGCCATTTCTGATGTAAATCAACTGCATTGATAAATACGAATTTAGCTATATGATCATATCGTAACAATTGGCCCCTAATAATAGTAATAATGATAATAGATACCGTAGTATTTATTTTTATTATGCAGGGCGTTAGTTTGGTTTGTTTTGTTCATGATATGCCAATGAAACGTTAAATGCTATACATAGATGTCTTGTGATTGATTACCAACTGCGTCCTAACTGAGTTTAAACCACTCAAGGAAGATTGCACCTCCCTTCTCACTATCTTCTTAATCGAACCACGACATAACATGTTGGGTGGGTGCTGGAGATATTCTCCAAAATTACTTTAGATTAAATACTCCTTTACC
>NW_022756579.1:126005-130949 GCF_011630105.1 Anneissia japonica
ATATATATCAGATATGATATATATATTATATATATATTATATATATATAATAATAATTATTATTATTAACAATAATAACAATAATAATGATCATCATCATACAAAATCATCCGTAGTTATTATTATTATTATTATTATTATTATAACAGGTAGTTGCCACGATAGGAGTTAGGCTTAAGTATCTCAGGCGTTAGCGCCGACAGGGTTAAGCTCATCACCATTTGGTGAGTTAATTTTAAAGGTTAAGGTTAGAAATAGCCCCTGTGAGTTCACCCCCTATTAGGAGCCGTGTAAGCTGTTGTTTTCTCCAACACAGCCCCCTTGTGATCATGACGATATGCCTTTAAACAACTGTGTCCCTAACACAGCCCCCATGAAGTGATGGTATTATTACATTCAGGCATTTTCGACGATAGGAGTAAACTGCCGTAACTTAGGCGTTTGAGCCTTAGTTAGGGTTAGGGTTAGGGTTAAGCATATCACACTTTATTCAATATAATATGTGAGTTTATTTTTAAGGTTAGAATTACAAACAGCCCACTGAGTTCACCCCCTATTAGGAGCCGCGTAAGCGGCTTGTTGTCCCCAACACAGCCCTATGTGATGACTTAGATAATTGTTCTCCTTGGCGTGGCTGTGGCAGTTAAAGTTTTTTTTATCTTCTATAATGTACGTTTATACTTATATTTTTTTATATAAATTTATATGTTTTTATTAGGTAATTTATTATCACCTGTAAGTGGCGATTTTTCGCTGTTGGCAGAAGAATTAAATAAATAAAAATAAATAAAATTGAAATAAAAGCTAGGAAATCAGGAATTCAAAAATAACCTAATGTTTGGTAAACCATTGCCTTAACCCATTAACAATCAATATACAGTAACTTCATGAAAAAAAAAATAATAACAATAAAAACAATTATAATCACATTAATAATAATAATAATAGTAATAGTAATAGTAATAATAATAATAATAATAATAATAATAATAATAGTAATAATAATAGTAATAATAATAGTAATAGTAATAGTAATAGTAATAGTAATAGTAATAGTAATAATAACAATAATAATGATCATCATCATACAAAATCATCCGTAGTTATTGTATACATTTCTGACGTGAAAAGCGGGGGTGGGTGGGGTTCCTACATTTAGCTTAATTGAGGGATGTACTCTAAACTCTAAATAATAACAATAATAATGATCACCGTCATCATCATCATCATCATCCTAGCCCGGGTACAAAATCATCCGTAGTTATTGTATACATTTCCGACGTGAAAAGCGGGGGGGGGGGGATTTGAACTCTAATTACAATTATAGGCCTAGATATATAGGCCTATATATATATATATAACCCCCGGACCACCCTTTTTGTTGGGATTTATCGATTTATAGACAAAAGAATACGCATGCAACTACTCATTTGTTTATGTGTATAAATACGTAAAATAAACAATGAGATAATATTTACCTGACCGTTTGCAAGAGGGGAGAATCTTGAATTTTGAAGAATTTAAAAAGTAATTTACAAATGACATTTCAGAAGTCAGGAAAGCTTATTTCCCGCCATCTAGAAATCGAAATTTTCCCGGGGGAACCCGGACTCCATTTTTCTTTGGTGTGCATTTATTCATTGAATCATTTTCAAAAGGGGGAAAACCTTGAATTTTGAAGAACTTAAAAATTATTAAGACACCTCAGAAGTCGGGAAAACTAATTTTTCCGTCTTCTAGGAATCAAAAGTTTTCCCGGGGAAGAACACCAACCCCCCTTTCTTGTTGGGATTTATGGATTCGCGGAAAAAAAATTCGTATGCAACTACTTATATTGTTTTTTTTTATTTTAATGTATGTACACAAACATAAGGCCTATTTATTGTAAAAACAATAGGAAAAAATTACCTGACCGTTTTCAAGAGGGGAAAACCTTGAATTTTGAAGAACTTTAATTAAAATCGCTAAAAGATACTTCAGAAGTCAGGAAAGCTTATTTCCCACCATTTAGAAATCAACATTTTCCCGGGGAGAACCTGAACCTCCCTTTTCTTTTTGGCTTCATCGATTCATTATAATAATTTTCAAGATGGGAAAACCTTGAATTTTGAAGAACTTAAAAGTAATTAAAAGACAACTCAGAAATCGGGAAGCTGATTTCCCGCCTTCTAGGAATCAAAATTTTCTCGGGGGAGAACCTCCGGACCCCCATTCCCCTTTTTTTCTGTTCCCATTTATGACCACTCTGCCAAAGTGATTGAAAATTTTTGTAAAAGATATATACGGTGTGCATGGAACAAACGTACTGATTTAAAAAAATCCTAATTGTAATGAAGTGTATTACTGCCTTATATTGTTGCTTTTCTCTATTTTTATTTTATGTAAAATCTGGATATGCATTTTGCTTATGTTCTCTGTTTATGTTTTGAATTTTATATGGATGGATGCTTTTATTTCTTGTGTTAGTAGGGGTGTATTTTTTTAATTTGTAACTATTTGTTGTTTTTTTTTTTTGGGTGTGTGTGTATTATGTGTGTGTGTGTGTGTGTGTATGTGTGTACAATATATTGACCTTTTTTTGGGGGGTAGTTGGGTAGGCTTAAGATTTATTCCTTTGCATGAAGTACTTTTTCTTGATTTCATTTTGCTTATTTTGTTCAAAATGTTCCATTGGAGCTTTGGTGCATTTCTTTATGAATTTTTAGTATTTTATTTTACTTACTTTTAAGTTTTAAGTTCAGTTTATTGTTTTGCCTATTAATGTTTTAATTATCCTCTCCTTTTTCTGTTGTATTTTTTGTAAGACCGCACCACTATTTGTGAGTGTCATCGATACAAAGGTGAAGTGTCACAAATAAATAATAAAATAATAATAGTGTGGCAATGTAGCAGGACCTGGTGTAGGCGGAACGATTTAAGTCAAAATTTGTCCTGGCCGGACCAATATTATCCCAGGAGGACTGATTTTGGCCGGTCAAAATCGGTCCCCCGGATTTGTAGGGCTATAATACATCTTTTTGTACACGAAATAAAACAATAAGTCTAAACATTAAAATTATCGCGATAATTTGTGTGAGGCCTATCGCTAACACATGTGTTGAGTCTATCCACTGTATGAGTCAATTTGTTGATGACGAAAAAATTATTGTGATGAATATTTAAAAAAATGTTGCTCGTGGCTACTAGGTTTAGTATTTACCTCTATAAAGGAACTCATATATTGTGTGTATTCCCAGCTGGTGATGATTTGGAATAATGGGGCAGACTGTGATGATGGCGCCTGTTCAAGCATATTGGTATGTACTGTAGTCTCAGTTATTTCAGTGTTGTAGACTCTTTCACATACATGGTGACGCCAGCGGGGGGACAGGGAGCTTAAGTCCCCCACCGGACAGGTCAAGCCCCCCCCCCCCCCGCCCGACAGAGCTCGTCGGACAGTCAGACCATAAATTATATATCAGACCATAAACCATATAGAAATAAGCCCACACCAAGTCAGGACATGTCTGTCACAGTCCGATAGTGCCATTTTCGGCCATCCAGAGGTTGATATTCTTAAAAAATATCTCATTTGGGAAGGGGAATCCATCTCAACCCCTTCTCACAGCTCGAGCCTACGAGCTCAAGTCCCCCCCACACCCCAGAAAATATATCCTTAAGCAAACTACGATTCCTCAAAAAGTATGAACAATTATAAATCGGCAATCACTTGAAATTAAATGAAGAATGTCTAACATACAGGTAAAAAAAGTAGATATTGCATCAGGATAACAAACAAGTTTGAAAGGTCTATTGAGTTCTATCAGAACTATGCAAAAAATAATCCATCTTTAGAAATCAGCATTCACATCTCGGAAAGTACACACGAAGCAGGGACGTATCCAGGGGGGAGCCGTGGGAGCCGCGGCTTCCCCCCCTCCCCTTTGTACACAGTGTTAAAATGGTCAAGCTTATTCTTGAGCTAATACAAATTCTTTCCTGGGATCACTTAAAATGAATACTTCTAAACATGTAATCATCAGTACACGTTATACACAGGCCTAATAGAACACATAAGCCTAAGCGTGATTTAAACAAATCTTAAATCCATAAATCTCAGGCCAGTTTTATTTTAAGATAGAAATGCGATACTGTGGTTCAATTTCGTTTTTATCCTTTTGCAAGTTTCTTTAAATGTTTGTTTAATAATACTACTACTACTAGTAATAATAATAATAATAATAATGATAAAAACGATAGTAATAAATAACAATGATGATGATGACAATAGTAATAATTGATATTAATATTAATAACAATAAAAAGTGAAGAAAATTGTGCTAAATGCGGAAACAAGTTGTAATTTGTTGATCATAATATAGTGTATATATAGTTAAAGCTTAGTAAGCTATAATTAGGCCTAAGTTGTCCTGGATATTAAGTAGATCCCTGATAAAAGGTCATGAGAAATTTGTTGGCGTTTCATTTTGACTATAATGGTAATGTGATGATGATGAATTTTATTATATAAAAGTGTCATTTCCGGCCATCTCGAGAGGTAATTTCCTCAAATTCTCTCACCTCAGCCCCAGCCATGGTGGGGCTGAGGTGGTTGTGAAATCACGTTTTTGAAGTAGCCCTATGTAAAGTACATACTCAAAGACAATGTTTTTAAGCTTTTTTTCTATTTTTTTTTTCCTATGGTATATCACACACACATTAATAAGAATAAGATCTCTATGGTTGTCAAAAATCCCTGATAAAAGATCATCTTTGTTTAATAATAATACTACTAATAGTAATAATAATAATAACAATGATGATAATGACGATAGTAATAATTGATAATAATATTAATAGCAATAAAAAGTGAAGAAAATTGTGCTAAATGCGATGATGAATTTTACTAAAAGTGTCATTTCTGGCCATCTAGAGGTACTATTTCCTCAAATTTTCTCACCTCAG
>NW_022756579.1:130983-137192 GCF_011630105.1 Anneissia japonica
TCCCTCTCTGGTTCACCTCTCTTTCGAATTCCTGGATCTGCCACTGTTCATTTATTATATAATTATTTTTTCGCTTATTTATAATGCGTCTATTGCAATTTTCACTTTATCCTCTCAAACAGTCCTAAGAACGTTCAGTGTGCGCTACTTTACGGGGGGATTCTCCCCCTTGACCCGCCGGGGTCATATGTAATTCGCATAACGGCTCTCCCCCTTTCCAAAATCCTGGCTAGTACATTTTAATTGGAGTATATTTAACGATTAAAATTTAATTAAAATATTATGTATATGAATTAGTATGAATTTTCTATTTCGATATTTCCTTACACACTCTTACAATTTATATAACAATTCTAATAAAATGCCAGAATTGTATTTGATTTTTATTATCAGAAAGTAACTGAAGTGGAATATTCAATATCATTAAATACTAATATTGTAGATAAATACTGTATTAAATGTTAATAAAATACAACAACTGTATTAAAAACATACTGTATTTAAATTAGTCTGTATTGTATGAGTTGATTAAATATATTTAACAATTTAATTTTTAATAGAATTCAATTAATTAAAAAAGTGCTAGCCTGACCTGAATTAACTATACCTGCATGAAAAAGGAAATAACGATTTTTTTAAATAAAAAAATAATAAAGCTTTATAAGTTGACTGATGCCATTATATTAATCAACCATGATTAATTGCACTGATTTTCTATTAAATAAAGCTCAATTCAGTCTACACACAAATGCAAATTGAATAATCACAACCTTAAAAATACCCAAAATAATGTAAACAAAAAAAGCATGATTAAAATACTGCAGGCATAACTAATTACTATACTTGACTTATGAAGTATGACAAATGTGTGTTTGTCAACCTACATTAAAATACCTCTAGGGCAGGTTTGCTTAGGTCTATTTAGGCTTAGATCTAATAAATGATTATTTGCAGTATGCACGCCCTTATGCTAAGCCTACACTGATCCGAATATGCTGACAAAAAGTTGTTAACGATAAATTCCTCGGCGTGCAGATCGCAATAGGTCCCGTACATTGCGCAAAACGCGTTGCACTATCGCCCGAAAATGAAGGTTACATTAACCGCCGTCAAAGAAAAAAAATAATAATAATTTGATTAATTGTTCAGTAGTAATTAAGGCATTACACAAAAATTACAGAAAATGATGAATACCACTATATAAGTGGACGACAAGTTTTCAATGGAAATCTAGCCGCCACGAGGAACATTGTTTAAATATTCATCAGAATAATTATTTCGTCATCGGCAAATTATGCAGACTCGTACAGTGGATCGAACAGGTTTCTGCAATCGACTCACACCAAGTAGTTTGATGTTTACATTTAGTATTTAATACAAAATAAGGATTTGGCCTAGAAATATAGTAAATAGCTAAAAACAATTTTTAAATAAAATATGATTAAGGACTTTTGATGTGACAAATAAATGTTGGAGCAGATTTATTATAGTTTCAGATTTATTTCATTACATTAATCTTATATTAAAACTCTTATAGAATTTGAAATGTATTGAATGTAATGCATTATGAGAAGGACAGAGAAATATACAGTATGTTATAATGTTGGGTTCCCCATCTGCGTGCGCGTACTGTTACACCTCGAGCTTGCAGTCACAGCTCTAGGTCACAGTGTACAGTTTTTATCATGGACATCACAGCTTTAGTGTTGGGTCCAACATTTTACAAATTTCTGGATAAGACAATAGTAAATAAAAAAATAAAACAAACCTTAGTACATAGCAGCATCTTTCTACAATGGCGGACCCGGCTATGCATTACTATTATAGGTGAACTGCTGTTTTATTGAGGACATTCTGTATGTTCCACAAATTTCCATACAAATGATTTTCATATAATCAATTCGTTATCATTAATTAATAGACCACGATTGAAAGGTTTCATTTAAAAAATTATATAATAAAAACAATAATTTATTTAAAAAATAGTCTACACAAGGTGTCCACTTCCACTTTCTAGAGTATTTTAAACAATCAATGTCCCTGTCAATGTCAGAATAACTTTTTTTAGGTGAAATACAGAACACAATAAAAGAACACATTGTACAGACCTTTTTTTGGTCTCAGTCAAAAATACAGTACAAGAAATTGCTTCGTCATTTATTCAATAATAAAAATTTAATTTCATAAGAGATATCACAGACTCAAGCGAATTTATTGACTATAATTATACTCCATAACCTAGGCCCTACAACACACTGATACACAGAGAAGCAATCACATCTTACCCACACTTAAACACGATTCGGAAGCTGGACTGCACACAATTCCACTCGTTCCACCAACGCTCGCTGGGATTCGCTAGACACGACTCATATCGCTGTTACGATTCCCGGATCTGGCAATTGATTATTCATGGTTTTAAATATAAGGTTCCTCGTGGCTGCTAGTTGGTCTTTAAGGTTTTTAAGAGGGTTTCAAATATAGCGTGCCTCTATAGGACTTTGTCTAGTATACTATGATTAAAGGAGAATATGTTACCTATGAATGAATGGAGCACAGAACCAATCGTCAGTATAGACATTTTGTCGAGGTATATCGTTAGTGGTTTGGCTGCAAATGTATCAGCTACCTATAATCTATGATTTAGCTCCTACATATCAGCTATGACGTAGCTTTAAAAATGTCTCGACTATGTGTGAGCCCTCATATCATTTTGTGCATATTATCCCAAAGTAAAATCAATCACCAAAATATAAAGAAAACACATTTTTGCGATATTTACAGACCAGTGCTCTTAAATCTCTAAAAAAAAAAAAAAAATCATCTAAAATTCCAAAAAACTGCATACCTTTCCGATGTAGCCGTAATAAAATATGTACAGTAGTTAATAATTGAAACTCAGTATTCTAATATATAAAATACATGTTTAATTAAGACGCTATAGGTTTCGTAAATATTTTATTTATAGGCCTGAAGAAGTAGTCTGCATATTGTGAGCAAATGTTTAAGTCACGCAATTAGTATGCCTATACCTGCTTATCATAATTATTTTCTTTAGTACATAGATAATCAACATTTACACATTGCTTTATATGCTCAACGTCATCTTTCAACGTTAGCTTTGAAATTACAGTTTATTTAACCAAACTCTTGTAACAGCCATCGGTAATCTTAACTTCTCCAAGAGTTGTCTTAAACACTGACAAACTAAAGTCAGTCTTGATGCAATCATTTTTAATTTCCCAAACTTTTTTTTACTCCTTAGCAGAAAATAACTCGATAGTGCCTTGTAATTTGAGCGTCTCTTTTGGCATATAAATACCTAAATCAAGCCTGTTTTCTTTTAATTTAAATTGCGATGAATATTTGGTGGCCAGACACAAAACAATCTAAAAAAGATCTTGCTCTGTGTTGGTAAACACGAATAAAACCTAGAACATAGGCTGGTCCTTTAAAAGGCCAATATAAGCTAAACATTATTTTCATTAAGGCCATTTTAAATTTAATATGGCGGCATTCTGGATTCATGAGTGCTTCTGTAAAAATATATTCTTTTTTTTACCTAAAATTTAATACATAATTTCAAAAGTTTTTCATTGATTGATCTATCCATAAAATTAAATTTGGCCACCATGTGCGGTTTCTAAACAATTTAAATGTATTAGGTTATCTTTGAATTATCCTAATCTTAAAATTATATATTTTGCAACTAAATATAATTTGGCTTGGGAGCCATGACATACGCAAAATGTGGTTTTATATGGCGGCCATTTTGAAAATGTGGCCAATATGAGCCAATCTATAAAATTGAAATTCAATATGACCGACTTATTAATATTATTATTATCAATAAATATTTTGCAATTAGAATCATTATAATATATTGATTAAAAGTCAAGATATTAGCAAAATACAACGGCCAGTTTAAAATCCATTATAGTGGTTATGACATATTATGGAACATGGTGTATTTATATCCCTTACGCTTTAAATATATATTTTACAAATGCAATCATATTATTACATTTTTATTTTATTTGCGCTAAATAGGTTCCTGCTCTCTTTCATTTCTAGATGTATTTCCTAAATATCAGGCAACATGAAACCAGTTAAAATAAAATTAATGGAACAATTTAATTTTAGTAAATTGTATGTTTTTAGGCACATTATATTTTTGCCGAAGTATTTTTGATTTGGTTTTCATTAAATGTTATAAATTAATTATATTATTTATGATTTTTTTTTTGTCTTGAATTTTCATTTTATTTAACGATTTTTTTTTAACTCTATAACTTTAACTTCAGCTATATTGTGTCATTAAGGAAAAGTTATATGTTATGTTTTACAAACAAAACGTTTTTTCCTATCTCGTTTTGCCTAGTTATTCTTGTTTTTTGGATTTTGCATTAATTTCTTTACTTTATATACATTAATTATTCTGTTTAATTTACAATTTCATAATCAGGTATCGCTTTGGAAATGAGAAGTCCTACATTCAGTCAAAGTAAGTTTTTCTTCTCCTACGAAGTTTTCACTGTTTTTGCACAAGGTGTTTCTGTCTGCCACCTTGACCTCTGATGAATAGTATCCAAAATTTACCACAAACTCTTAAAATATAATAATGAGCCATCATTATTGCTATATGATTTTTGATACAATTTGTGAGCCGCATATTCTAATTTAATTTTGTTTTAAATATTTTTTAGGCTTCTAGTCTAGGTCTAGGCCTACACTTAGGGCCTACACCATGCTATATAATCTTTTGTTCTATATTAAATTTAAAATGATTGCAATACAAAACATTCATACTATATTATACACTATATTAATTTACACACATCTAATATAAGATCATTTGAAACAGAAAAAGCCTGGAAGTAGTATTTCTTACTTAAAACATCTTTAAACAATTTATATAACTATATTTGTTCGAGAGACAAAGTAAAGGAACTCAGCTTTTAAGGCTCAAAATTCACAATTTATTTTCACTCAATTTCACAGGTTACAATTCACAATGTGTTGATACTTCATGTAATGATTCACTAAATTCACTGGTATCGCTATATTCACTTAATATTCAACTTTGTGTTGACTCCTCAAATTCTCAGTTCTAACTTCACTTGTTAATTCACTTTAATTCCGCTTGAATTTTTAAGTTAATTCCACAAAAAAAAAAATCCTCACCTAATTCTTGGTTTAATTCTCGGTTAAATTCTCGTTAGTTCTCGAGTTAATTCTCGTTAGTTCTCATTCATTTGGTCACTGGATCACATTTTGTCACACATTTGTTACCTCCCATTTTCTAATATTAACCTATCACAGTGAAACTTTTCTCATCAGTGGTATTTAAAATTCTCAGTATTTGATAATTAATTGACTATTTTTTTGGGTTCAACTACCTTTCTTTAACTCCTAGTCATTACCTAATCACACATTAATTTATTGTTTAGAAATGTACATTCTTCCAGTCTAAATGGTGCCACTATTCTAAGTTTCAATATAATCTTAACCACGTATTCCCTATGGAATCTTCCCATTTCCTCCTTTAATGGTTTACTTAATTTTTGTTTATTTATTTCTCTTAATTATATAATTCCTCCTGAACAATATTATTTAAACTAATAAATTACTACAACTTAAACGTGGACATAGTACCTTATTCGCTATAACAATAAGATTAACAATTTTCAATCTTATAATTACTTTTATAAAGCCGGTGTTATGCATTGACATAGGCTACTATGGCTAATTACAAGAAGGCTTTCACTATTTAAGGATTAAATTGGAATGACCCGTACGAAGCACGAAATCATGTAGACCAAAACCGTTACCGTTTTCCGATTTTAAATCATGCGGGAAATTTACCTGTGATGCATTGAACGTCGACGGAAGAATGTGCACTCTTATTAGGACGTGGGTCTTAATTTTCCTACTGTCGCTCAATTCGAAACGTTCTATGATAACAATTTGCACTCTTCTAAGAACGTCTTTCTACATATTTTGGGTTGAATTTGTTATACCGTCGCTCAGTTCGAAACCTACCTATTATAGAATATGTTTACTCATATAAGGACTCTTATCTTCATAGTTGTGATTTCTATTTCTCCTAATAACAAATGGAAATTTTGCAATCGTCTTAGTGTATTTAGTGTTTGCATTTTAATGTTTGTGCACGCGCATGTGTGTATGTGTCTGTATGTTTACGTGGG
>NW_022756579.1:137208-144633 GCF_011630105.1 Anneissia japonica
GGGTGTGTGTGTGTGAAGCATTATCAGAAGAAGTACTGTATATATCTTATGCTCATTAATGTATTTGCAACTTGCATGTTCCATACATTAGGAGAAAAAAAATATCTTTTAAAATACTTGCACACATATAATTAGAAAAAAAATATTCTTAAAAGCTAAAATAATACTTTACCAAATTGGTCATAAACCTTCAGAGTCAAAGACATTTTACAGCAAAAAAAAATTAATAAATAAAAATGGCTATGGCAAAATTTATAGGGCATTATATAAACTATTGTAAGATACTAACTTAGAAATTCATTTAATAGATTTAGTGGCAGTATTAACGCCTTTATAGTATGCCTAATTGCATAAAAAATAATGAAATTAATGAAAAGCAACAACAACTCATACATAAATCACAAGGGAATTTTCAAAAGTTGTAAATTTTCAAATGGAAAATAGACTATTACATTTTTGTATATCACTTTCAGTCTTTCGGGGTCTTAGCATTCTACACACCTTCACTGTTGCACGTCAGTGCTTTGTATCGTTGACTATTCAAGTGACTTTAAGCAATGAAAATTGCGTTAAATCCGACTTTATAAAACAGAACACATTACAATTTCAAAATGTTCACTAAGTAAGCATCTTTTATAGGAATTTTGATGGTATTTATTGCAAATTTTCTTATCAGTGGCATTGATTATGCAAATAAGCAATTAACATAATGTTATTATATTAAATCTTATTTGCATACTACAGAAAAAATAGGCCCCGCCCCTTATTACTACTTTCATTCCGCCAAGTGTGAAACCGATCGGGCTTACCGATCGGACTTTCCGATCGAATAACTTTAGTTATCATGGTAACAAACAATTTTCCAAACAGCGACAACGACGACGACAAGAACAACAACAACATAACAAAACCGTAAACGAAAACGACAACGACGGTACCGACAAGAATAACAACAACAACATAAAGAACATGATCTCGGGGAGGCTAATAATTAGTTAAAGCATTTTAGAATGCACATCACGATACATAATAATAGTTTGTTTGGAAAAGCGGTTCTCACACTTCTTTTCTGACGATCCTAAAGAAGTATATCGGTTTCAGCCGCAACCCAGTCACCACAAGAGATTGTTTTGCTTGCGTTTTTCATTTTCTCATTGAATTACAGCAAATAATAAAGGGCCCCATTCAACACTTTATTTATAAACACATTCAAAAAACAAATTTAACCTTTGTTTAGTAAATCAGTACATCTATGAGACAGACGGCTTTGCTAAATTATTTCTATCTTTTTATCTTAGATTTCAATAATGTGGAAAAGCGGGACTCACGCATCGAAGGTTTCGAAAATGGCTTCTAGAATTTGATTGCCAAATGACCACCTTTCGTGTAATCGCCTGTATCAAAAACTTCGATATTTTTGCAGAGGTCCGTCAGATACAATATTAATAACCTGGCCTTTCTATAATTTGTTAAGATCATTATAGCAGTGTAGTGTAGTCGTTGACTACAGTATATCATCTTGGTAATGGGGCATTCAAAAATGTATAAGGATAACTCCAAAACGGATTATGATTAGACTAGATCAGAGTTATACTGGGCAAGGGGTTTTCGGTATTATCAGGCTTCAAATGATTTTAGACATTCCAGTTGTCTTCTCCTTCAATTAAGAGCCATTCATTTTTATTCAGTCAGGCATATTGTATATTGTATATGAAGATTCTCGACCAGTATATTTAACTGAATATTATGAAGTAAAAGATGTACATCAATAATACACTAAAGCAACTAAGCATGATTTTGTTTACCGAATCTTAAACCTCATATTAACATTATCTTTCTTTTGTAATTGTATCTATAATTGGAATGGTCTTCCTGTTTATTTAAATAAAGTTGATGATAAAACCTCTGACAAATAACTCTTAACAATCGATTTATTTGAAATCAGCAAAAGCAAGCTTAGTGGCAAGGAAACAGTTAAATTCTAAACATTTTTTAACCAATGTCTATTAATTTGTATGTGTAATCTCTTTTTTTTAATTTTTCAATTAATCTTACTGTAATTTATTTTTTTCTTAGACCCCATCAGAAATTCTTTGTTAGGGATTAATTGGGTCGTTCAAAATCTATACATTTATAATTTATATCGATATGTATACTAGACTCTATAGTTAGACACAGTATAACAATTAATGATTATCCTCTGGCCCCGAAAACCTGATTTAGAAATATGGTGATGGTTTCCGTAACTTAAATTGAATATGTTCTATAGATTCCATCTGGAAATAAAGTGATTCAATGAATGAACTAACATTATTTCATTTGAAGTATTTGTGTCATTAAAACTGAAAAAAAAAAAAAAAAAAAAAAAAAAAAAAAAAAAAAAAAAAAAACAGAAAAGAAACAGACATACTGGAAATCAAAATCAAAAGAGAACTGAGTCATCCATGCAAGAGGATTACCAAACAAACAGAAAGAAGCTGTTCAGATAATCTTTCGGTGAATTGTACAAACCTTTAAAATAAAAATATACTTCTCGCACATCAGTAGCCAAATCATTCTAAAGACGGGAAAGTGATTACCAGTAGAATATTAAAAATAAATCAGTCCTGGCATAGTTATGAATAAGTTAGAATGACGTAGGCTGTATGCACTAACGCTTTCAGCCGGTAACATATCACAGTGCCTTTTTGACTTAAAAAATATTTTTTCAAACTTTAAAATTACTTGTACTCTGCGCTCAGCAAAACTAGCAATTTTTAGTTGATGTATGACATTAATTTAATTCTCTTATTGTTGGCCAATTATAAGTTTGGATGCTCGTTTTTGCAACCTCTCAATTTGGTTAGACTGGTGTTTAATAAGACTTAGTGCCAAACTACGTTGTATTCTTTAATAATCAGGATTTGAGAAAACATCTATGCATTTCAAATTTACAACATCAATAAGTAATGCAGTGTCATTTATAATATATTCATTGTTTTTAATAGATATAAGAAAGCAATCAAAGCGCATTGTAAAAACCATTGAAAATAATAATTTAAAAAAAATCCTCGCACAATCACTGTGAAACTCTACTTAAGTTGCCCATGACCAACATATGTACTATTAAAAAAATAATATTACTTTTAATTCAAACAAGCATTTTTTTTGTGAAGGAAAAGATTTCCCTCACCAATTAACACTATTGCTGTTTCATATCATTTAGTCATCGAACAGTGAAATTACATTCGTTTGTTACAAATGCTTTTTTTTTCTGTTTAGCCTAGAGTACTACAGTTGAGCACCTCTCTGGAGTTATAATAATACGGTCTGTAGATATACTCGCTAAGACTGGTAATCATGTATCAATAATATTATTAAATAAAATAAAATAAAAATATACTAGGCCTTATGCATGTGTTCACTGTTAAACATACTACAGTACAGTATTTGTGGGATGGTGTTTTTATGCAGGGAGATGGTATTTTATGTTGCTGTAGTATTGTACTCCTCTCCTGTACGCTATTTTATTGGTTTTTTTTTTTTTTTTTTTTTATTGAATTTAT
The DNA here is from genome assembly GCF_011630105.1 of Anneissia japonica. Classification (NCBI taxonomy): domain Eukaryota; kingdom Metazoa; phylum Echinodermata; class Crinoidea; order Comatulida; family Comatulidae; genus Anneissia; species Anneissia japonica. The sequence continues at coordinate 140,754 of NW_022756579.1, forward strand.
TAACAGAAAAAAAATGCTTGCAGTACACCATGTATGTACCTAGTTCTAAAAAAAATTAGGTGCACCCCTCGGTCATCCTATTTGTATGCCCATCCCTGCAATACACTTATTATAGAACACCAAACATGAATGAAATGCGAGGAAAAGAGTTACAAGTTAATACATTTATTAACAATATAAAAGGAAAGTTATTCTACAATATTCATTAGAGGTTGCCTGTTTTGTTTTAAAAAGAAAATTACCTGTAGATAATTTTTCTAATTATCATTACATTGTACCTAATTGCAATAGCAATTAGATACAATGTAATGATAAAGTAAATCGGAAATGAAAAGAACTAATTTAATTTGGATCAGGCAAGAAAACATAACTTTGCAGTGGAAATGATAAAACATATGTCAGCCTGGGATTTGAATAAGTCTTTAAGGGTTGAAAAATCATTACAATTTATTAAAAATTACATCTAATCTTATTTTGATTGAGTAGGTGGCAAGAAAGCAGCGCAGTGGAGTAAAATGGATGAACTGTAGAGTCAACCTCTTACTCTTTCATAAAAGCCCATTTTCAGCTTTCTTAGAAAATTCACTGGTCTTCATTTTCTGACTTTAACATGAAAAAGATTTAAAAAGGCAGTGCAGTGTAATTTATAATATATTGAATTTTTAAAATAGATATGAGAAAGTAAGCAAATTGAAAAATATTTTGCAAATTGCTGGAAATCACAGTTCGTAAAAAAATACTGTACGATCTGCACCACACTTCCAGAGAACACTGAGACTCGAGTAAAGTGCTTGCTGTTGCTGTTGCTGTTATTGTGTACACAGAAATAAAAAGGCTTCTAATAACAACGAAAAGTTTTCGAATTCCTGGGCAATAGCTTGATTTGCCTGTGAGACTTGTCAGGAGATTGCTCGAGGATCTGGGCCACTGCATCTGCAGTCGCCTAAAGGAGGTGGGGCAAACCTACACGCTGTTCCGCCGGCCCATCAGACTCGATCAACATCCGGAGGTCCTTGCAGTCAAAAAAGTGCTGGCAGGCGACACACTGAGCCTCACCCTAACCCATTCACGTTCAAATTGAAACTAAAATATGTGTTTGGAAAGACCAGCAAATACCGGTCCACGATCTCAGCGGTTAAACAGTTATGCAGCATAAGCTGCTGATCGAGTGGGATGTTGAACAGACGGAGCGGAGGATGACGAGACCTCACAGAAAGTATTCGTCCTCTCTCTCATCTTCCGCCATGACCCGAAAATACAGACAGATCACCTGATGACGTCGGTACATGTAACACTAGTCCAGGACGCACATATGAAGATTGTCCCGTTTGAGCCTTTGTAATCGGGTTTGGATGTGGCCTAAACAAATCAAGACTACTGGATCACTTATTGGGTTCACTGTGAGACATACCGTCGCGTCAGCCACCATTGCTTCCCGCAACTTGGTCATTACATCCCGGGTTCTAACATCAATGTCAAAATGTTCCCCTTGCTCACACGTATATCGCTCCCAGTTCAGTCGGTTCATTAAATCATGGGGAGAATCCTCTTCACCGACAATATGCTGGGCCAGCCCTTCCAATACCTTCAGCTAAATATTAGCCCGTCGCTACATGCACAAGACCTAAGGCTTGAAGCACGCCGGTCTGTGACTACCTAGGATGTAATGCACACGTTTACCACGTTGCGCTCAGCACACCCCGCGTACCGGAACGAGATCTTTGGGAGTGGACGGCGATCTGGTGCTTCTGCCGGTGAGGATGGTAGGGCTCAGGCGAGTGGTGTTGCTCTGTCTCGGGCGAATCAATCTTCACCAACTTTACTTTGCTCTCTTCGGCAGGGCATTCTGCTGCATCTCACTAGGGCCATGCTTTAGTATTACTAAAGTCCATTCCTGAGGGGAATAAATAAAATGTATTTTATTACCCCATCAATAATTACGTAATTAGATCTCGCTTTTTGTCCCGGCAACCAGTGCATTTGTAGAAATCGATGTTCGAATCGTCCAGCTGAGAGACATTTACCTCAATGATTACAAATGGAACCTTCAATGAAGGCGAAGCTTCTTACATTTGCCCTTCGCACGTAAACCTTGTCCCCTACTTGGTAAAACCGTTTCAAAATACGAAAATCGTAATTTCGTTTTATGTGCTTCTGAGTTTCCATAAGGGTCTGTCTTGCTACCTCACAAGCGTCCCGAAAGGAGGTTATAAGCTCTGAAATATAGGTATCCACTTCCACTGCGTTCTCCAGTCCACAAACACCAAAACAAAAACTAGATCAACAGGAAGGTTAACATTGCGTCCAAGAATCAACATGTTTGGTGCGAAGCCTATGGAACGATTTACGATGTCACGATGTGACTTAAAGTTCCAGAAATTTGTGAAAGATGGATGTTCAACATGTCTGTCTTTTTCCAACGAAGCACATTTTAGCATCCATAGACGTTCTGTTAAAGCGTTCAACTTGGCTGTTAGAAGATGGTTGGTAGCTAGTAGTACGAGTCTTGTTGATCAGTAAAAACTTACCAAGTAAGAAAATGATTCACTTTCAAAATTTCTCCCCTCATCAGATTGTAGCTGAAAAGGCACCTCAAACCGAGAGAAGAAGTCCCTTACCACCGCTCCAGCAGTGGCTTCAGGCGTCTGGGAGGAGAGAAGACTAATTTCTACCTACTTAGGAAAAAGGTCGACATTACCAATATGTAGATCTTGAACTGTTCTGTTTTTTTTTTTTTTTTTGGTAATGGACCATGGAAATCAATATGTACCCCTTCATTGGTACCCTAGCATAAAACTCGGTCATCGGGTTTTATGCCCTTAGTAGCGAGACGTCCACTTACTACGATTACAAATTTGAAAAATATTGTTCAACATCGTTGCCCATCTCATAACAGAATTTCTCATTGAGCTATGTTTTGTTCTTGTGACTTCTTGATGACCAGCAGAAGGTGTGTTATGGTGCAACAGTAAAGCTACGGATTGTAACTCTCTTGGTAACACAAGGAGGTATCCTTTTGAATCTTCTTATTTCAGAAATAAAATTCCCTTGTCGGTGATATGTAGGCGTTCTCTGTTTTACCAGAAGAAATTGGTAGAGGGGCAGAAAGGAACAGTCTATTTTTGGAGAGCTATTTGTTCTCCAACTAATCAAAGACTATAGTATAAGATTTGAAATTATTCCGCTGATGCTATTAGAATTTGTCCAACGAATGACCCCAGCACATCGCTACCTTAGAACCTGGTTTAACTGCGAAAACCATACCATCATTATGCAACATAGGTATTTCATTAGATTCATCATTGGAGGAAGGTCTATGAATTTCAATAGTTACCTGTCACCTGTGTTTTCACTTTCGATTCTTTCAGCGTTGACTTTTATACATTAATTATTGTAACATTGCATGGGGGACTACAGTTGATCTTTAAATTACAAAACGTGCTCTCAGGATCTGTGCAGGGTCTACGTGCATAACTCACACTAAACCTTTATTTTACAAATACAATGTACTTAATGTCTTTGATCCTAATAAATTTCAATCCTACACATTCATGTATCGTTTTATAAATAATTTATTACCTAAACATATTTCTTTATTATTTCCAAAACAGCAGTCTGAAATACATAATTATCCCACTAGATTTGCAAAATGTAGTGTCTCATTAGAAAAAAAAATATATCTTCCCTTAGAAAAAAAATCTATTTTTTACAATAGACCAAAATTATGGAATTCTTTAGATACATTTTAAGCCTTTACCAACTCTTTCTTCCTTCAAATCCTATATTAAAAAGGCTCTGGTCTCGGTGCATGGCAAGTAAGTCATCTGCTCTGTTCCATCTCTCTTCATTTTGTACTGCATAATTTAGTATACAGTGAAAC
>NW_022756579.1:145329-147829 GCF_011630105.1 Anneissia japonica
GATCTACCAGTCGCACCACCAGGCGACCATCTTGCCCTCTATGTTTACAGGCAAAGCGGCCAGACACAAGCCATTTCTTAAGTCAATGCAAGTACTTACCTGAGTCAGACAAACGCTTCATGGCCCGTACCCGTCTTACTGATGTTTCAGAGGACGAGCAAGTAGACCATTACGAAGACGACGTCGTAGAACCCACAGATGAACCGGTATTGGAGCCAGCTGCTCGCCGTGTTAGTACCACCCATTCACCATATATCGATATGTTTCTTAGCCATCTCCCTGTTCGCATTACAATGGACAGTGGTGCCACAGGCAATATGATTAGACTTTCCACAGCTAGACGTCTCGGTGTTAAAACATCCAAATCAAGCCAGTCCGCTAAACAAGCAGATGGATCTTCTCCACTGAAGGTGGTTGGAGAAACCAAGTTCACTTTATACCGTGACAATGTTGCTTGCCTTGTTTGAAGGTTTGGTTATCCAGGACCTGGACACTGAAATCTTAGGGGGTGTAACCTTTATGAGCACAAACGATATAACGGTCAGACCAGCCAAATGCGTCATCTACATCAAGGATACCAGATTTACGTATGGTTCAACCAAACCTACTTCCAGGGACCACGAAGTCCGACTTACGCATGTAGTTCGTGGACCAAATCACCACACCACAATCTGGCTAGGGGAGTTCAATGAGTTAACCCTACCCGAGGCCACACCCAATGATTGCGAGATTGCTTTGGAGCCAAGAGTCGATACGCGTTCGCTTACTACCAGTGACGTTTGGCCTCCTCCATTTGTCACTCATAGTGTGGGAGGAAAGGTTAGGATAGCCAATGACACACAGGAACCACAGACATTACGGCGACATGAACAACTGTGTCCGGCCACACCAGTATACTCTCCCATGGATCAAAAACCAGCTACCGCTGAATGTGTCTCAGTCTCTTCTGTGAAGACAATTACATCGTCAGTAGATGACGTCATAATCGACCTAGATAAGATCCTCCTCGACACAGAGAGACAACAGCTAGTTAATGTCACTACCGAGTTTCCCGACGTTTTTGATCCCAATTTGCATGGTTTTTCCGCCTGAGAAGTCATGTTCCAACGCGAGCAGTTCTCTAACAATCAAATCCACCTTGACGATGTACAGATCATTTCTCAACAACATCAGCGACTGATTACTAATCACGTCCATAGTGAGCAGTCCAAGGCCCCTTACGGTTCTCGACGTGCCAACCCAGACATTGCTGTTGGTGAGATTGTCTACTTATACAATGACTTGTCTCAATCTAGTAGTAGACACCGCTACTTGGTTTCATCAGTTGAAGGCAAGTGGTGCAATATTCGTAAGTTTGCGGGGACCCAGTTGAGATCTAACACGTATCGGGTACGGAAAGACGAATGTCCCTTCCGCTTTCAAGTCTGCGATTACACAGAATACTGTCGACCATAACAGTGACACGGATGTCATCAGCTTGACTCCACCTAGTATTCCTTCCACACTCAGCCTCGTACATACTGAAGCGAATGCATTGCCTCTTCAATCTGCTACATCTAACCCTGGATCAACTTCTCAGCAGAACTGTAGGGCACCAACATGTTCTGACACCAGCAGGGATATCCATTCGCCAGGTGTCTCAGGATCACAGGCCGCTTCTACTCACAGCAGATCTTCAGTTGACCTTCACCCCAGGACCTCTACCCGTGCTAGACAACCCCCTTCTTATTTTAAGGACTATTTTCTAACTGATTTCTGTGAATCCACATTTTATTGTGATGGTCATTTTCCATACATATTGATATTTACGGTGACACTGTATGCTTGGGCTCATAGGAGCTATTTGTTTCTAGTTTTTATTGATTAGACCAATGCGTAAATATTTACTGGTCATATATGCTTTGCTGGTTTTTCTTTTATTTCACATGTTTTGTTATGTTTTCCCTTTCTCTAGCAAGAATAGAAAAATAGATAAAGGTAGTTGCGCCAACATTGTTAATACCAATGTTGATTGTGCGCTGTGGGCGCACCATATGTTTTGTGGTTTGTTTTACGCCTGTTGGGCGTCCCACTCATGTTGTCGTACCGACTTACATCCGAGAGATTGTTTTGTTATTAAAAGCTTGTTTACAGTTTTACATCTTATTCTATCGTGTGATTACTGTGTGTGGATACCTTTTTCACCCTATACTGGCGCTGCCGAAGTCTGGCGGCAGTAATAATTCCGTGTGTCTGGTGACCTCTTCTCGTCCTATTCTGTCTTATCTCTGAATGAAGAACTTGGTAATGAAAAGTTAGTTAATTATTCTGGAAGCTACCTATCTCGACAGGGCTCCATTTTGTCATGGTTGTGGAACATTATAAATTACATTACAAATAATATGGCGTGATTACTTCAATGATTACAAATGGAACCTTCAATGAAGGCGAAGCTTCTTACATTTGCCCTTCGCACGTAAGCCTTGTCCCCTACTTGGTAAAACCGTTTAAAAATACGAAA
>NW_022756579.1:150329-170645 GCF_011630105.1 Anneissia japonica
AAACAATTTGATACTGTGATTCTAACACAAAAAAAAAATTAGAAAGAAAACCAATAACCCAATGCATCTATTTGTATACGCAGGTCTTCCTCTAATTAAATGTCCTGTAATTAAGTTCCATTTTTCTGTGGTCCCAAATTAACAAATGTATTCTATATTTATTATTCTAATTCGAGACCAAAGCTTCTAAAGACCATGAAAATCCTGGTCGAAATAGTGGTCTTTATTTTGTGGTAATTCAATTATATTGTAATATTTAACTGTGTATAATGGTTATGGTATATTCTTCTTGCCACAAACGTCGCTCGAGTCAGAGATGTCGAGCCTCTCAATGGCTTAGTCTTTGATTAAGATATTGAAAACGAGTACAACATTTGGAGACGTTCATTCCGATGCGTGGGGATTTGTGGAAATTATGGCAGATGCCAAATAATGTTTGAAAACGAACAATTAATAGCATCTAATAACAGACATGAATTTCTTGGTTACGTAATCGTATGTTGGGGTGAAGATAAGTAAGTCAAATCTAAATAGCCAACCAAATTATAACAGCGTTCGAAACACGAACTGAAAGTTTAAACAATACGTGTCTGAATGGTACCGTTGCTCCCGACTGTCATTAGATGAAAAAATGTACAAAAAGACGTAATAAGGAATCCACATTTTATAACCTAACAAACGAAGATTATTATTATTAAACAATATGTATTTAAAAACTGTGGCGTATCTAGAGGCGTGCATTTCCTAAAAAAAACGTTTTACCCTACTCCACCCCTTCAGCTATATGACCATAAGCTCCGCCAACTGAAAGTGAAAAAAAAAATACCAAAAATTATGAATATAAACTGCTTTTCCCCGGTAGCGCCCTATCACATTCTCTTGCTTTCCCGCAAAGATATTATTACTACAGGACTAATGCATTTGCTTCCCTACCCAACATCAGTCCCGCTTGTTGACACCCTTACCCATGGGTATCGTATGCCACTGGTTTACTAACGGGCATGTTTTTTTTTTTTTGTTTTTTTGTTATTCGGCAACGAATAATCCTTCTAAAAATATAATAAACATAATTTGTTGTTTTAAATTTCAGATGTCGTGTTTTGTTAAGCCTAATGTGATGTTACCGTAAATATTTTTTTCTGTATGTTAAATTATAAAAATAAATTACATATACCACGAAAGTACTTAAAGATACATTATCGAAATCTTCCGATGGCGTTTTGCGTCAGGAGAGATAAATAATAAACATTGATGTTTGCTCTACTTGACGTGTGGAGCGTTGTGGTCTAGTGGTCAAGACATTAGACAAGTTACCAGGATGTCGTTGGTTCGGTTCCCACGTCAGGAGGGCAAACACCATTTCGTATTATTTCTCTTGACGCAAAACACCATCAGAATTATAGCATTGCAGTGCCCGCTCCTACTTGGGGAATAGATTCATAACTCCACCAAGCACAATGTCGGGGTGGTCTAGTGTTTAAGATATCAGGTTATTATTTTTTTTTTGTCGCAAGTATTTAGGAATGTACTGAGCATGCACTACTTATATCACACGTCAGGTAGGGCAAACATCATTTCGTATTATCGAAGTGGTAATGTTAATAGGCAAAGTGGAACTTATGGATGAAATTATATTAGTGTTAATGCTTAATAAAACTATTTACACACTTGCAGTCTTGAACTCTTAGCGCCCTCATTGTTATAATCCGCTCTAATCTCATCCCTATGCACAAGAACACGCACCTCTGCTTATCTTACCCACACAAAGTAAAGTCCAAATACTGTAAGTATGATTATGACAGAGGTGTTAGGTCAGTTTCTGGTTCTCTTTTGGGGCAGTCTTAAAAAAAAGTGCGCATCTACTCAAATTTTGGCAAGTCTATATCTTTTTAAATGTTCAGATTGTTTTGGCCAGTATACAGTGGCGACGTGACTACCGAGGTTAAACAAGTTTATTGAACTTGGACCCTGGAGCTCCAGGGGATCCGATCTATTTTCTTCCTTCCAGCCAAGTGATTTTTAAACCACAACAATTTGTTTCCTTTACACCCATATTTTTGCAATTTTTCTAGTAGTAATGTACGATTTATTGTGTCAAAACACTTTACATTATCAACAATTACAAAGTACAAAGTACTGAAATTTACACAAGTCACCACCAACCATCGTGGCGCTGACGTGCTGTGCACTCGCATTTTATCAGCGCCCTCTTCCTTAAATTCTGGATACGCTAATGATGAATACCATATTCTTTTGAATACTGCCAGATAAAAGTCCCGAACAATTTAGTGTGGGAATACAATTTATGTTTTTCCATTCTTGATTTGTCTTCTTTAATTGAGTTTAAAATTTCTGGGTTTTTTTTTTCCAGATTGGATGAATATTGTTTGAATATTTGTTTTTCCCTATAAGTTTATTCATTTCATCCCACAAACGTTTTGAATCGTGTTTAAGTTTGTTTTCAACAGATAACAATTAATCTGATTTGGATTTTCAAATTTTACTCGTGCATTTGTTTCTAAGTGAAAAAACGATATTTATTAAAAGGTGTTTGGCTTCCAAGTTTATCGGATAAGTGTTACATTTTCACGGTCATACATCAATCTAATGATGTAAGGAGTGATCCATTTCATCTTATTTAGCTAAAGTAACATAATATACAGCTGTTGACATTGTTTAATGGTTAATCCGATAAATAAAAAGAAAACACCAATTTAATAAATATCGAATGTGCTTTTCTTTGATTCATAAGAAGTAGAAATGCTTGTTATTATGATTAGTCCAGCCAATAGCCGGCTCTTCAAAAATGCCCTTTCAGAACATCTCAAAATTAAAAATTTAAAAAATCGAAAGATTTATTGTCAAAATAGTATTAAAAAATCGGAGACCCCTGCTCCTCTAAACAATCGGTGGTGCACATCTTAGTTGACATGGTCAGTGAATTTTCATGCGTCAAGGGCCCCGACTGTACTCTTGATCCAGGGCTCCTCACAACCTAGTTACACCACGTCAGTATGGCATTATACAATTGTGTGGGTCTATTAAAGATTCTATTGCTGCAGGAGACAACATGGGTCGTAACATTTACCAAAAAAAAAAAAAAAACCAATATACCCTCCACTATTATTATACAAAATAAACTTTATCTGCTATACAACACAATTGGTGTTCAAAACATGTTTATTCGTGTACATAATGAAATTATTATAAATACCAAAAATCCCAAAGATGAAACAGGTACAAACTCTGTTGAACACAGATAGATATTTTTGTGCAAGTCTTTCTAAATTGTTTTTGAAGGTTTATTTTAATGTATTTTTTTTACTTTTGACCTTTTAATATTAAAATTAATTATTATATTTATTAAATATTTGCTTAAACACGACCATTCTAAAAACAGACTGTTAGAACTGAAAATGTATCCCCCCAAAAAAAGGTTATAAATAATAAAAATAAATATATAAATAAAATAAAATAATGTAAATATATAGGCTCATTGCTATGCCAGTCAGTATGAGAAACCTCAACTCTATATATTCCAAGCTCATAACCCATCACCTACACACTTGTTCTAGACATACATGCATTCAATTGACTGTGTATATAAGGTTAATAACAATGTTTAAGAACTTAAGTCCTTTAGGCGTTCTGGAGCCAATTATCAGGCCTGTGTCGGTTCTCCACACCACGAAAAAGCTACTGCTAAAGTAGGCCAAAGCCTATAACAATTACCACCATCAATAATATGACACAAATTGCTCAGTTAGAAAAAAAAAATAAAATAAAATAAATAACTAAATAAATAAAATAAATGCTAAAAAACAAAAAACTTGAAAGATGACACAAAATCGACCGAGAGGGCAAGAGCAATGGCGTATGGAAAGGGGAAGGGCAGATATATGTCTTTCCAAATTTATTACTCGCGCCTCCCTGTCGACAACCATCCCAAGAAATTACGGTTTAGTGGTTAAGAATCATATACAATCACCTTATTTGGCGAATTAGCGCCGCTCATCTGATCACGCCACTGGGAAAGATAGAAAATAATAACCACTTAAAGTCTTTCCACAGCAAACGAAATTATTGTCAATGAAACTGTAGTAGCCACTGTCGACCTTTGATCTCTTAAGTGGAGCATTCGGGAGGAAAATAACCAAAGTAGGCCTACCAAGATTATTGAACTTAGGTCTACAGGTTATATTATATTATATTATATTATATTATATTATATCATATTATATTATATTATATTATATTATATTATATTATATTATATATTACATTATATTATATTATATTTACTGTAGTGTCAAATTACACATTAAATTAATAAAGGATGGGATTTATTATTGGTGTGATATTTTTCAGAAATGACGATTAATTTAATTTAGGAATTAAAGTGTTCTTTCTACAAGTGCCTTTAATTATGGTGTTCTGTTATTTGTATTTACACTTATTCCAAAGTCTACATTTTGCATGAATTTTTAAACAATAGTTTTAACCCTTAAAGTTTAATAATACTTTCATACCAAATGCAGTTAACCACGAACATTTTTAACAATCTAGATTTAATGGACCATTCGTATAATTAACAACACAATTCAGGTGTGGAAGGCGTCTCTCCGAATACACTACTAACCATTACCATTACATATTTTAGTTGACTATTGGAAGAAATCGCAACGTTAACAAAATCGCAACGTTAACATACTAGAGGGTAAGTGAGGGAAGCGAGCGCACACTTATTATATGTAGTATTGTGAATTCATACTGAGTGTATAACATTACCAGGTTCTTAACAGATGTATATGCAGCTTTGAATTCTTGTGATGCTGAATCCTGTAACGATTCTGAGAACTGAGCTTCACCATCACCAAATAGAGAACGAAGGTGGGTGAGTCGGATAGATGTTTTGAAACATTGTCCCACTAGAAGAGAATTTTGAGAGTGAAAGTAATGAATAATATTTATTTCAAGATCACATTTTGGTATTTCAAATTCCAAACATATACAATATAAAAATATGAATAAATTGAGATTTCGTATGGAAAAAGATAAAAGGAAACATAAATACTCCCTAGAAAATTGTGTCAACCAAAAATATTGAGACTTGTTTTTTGCACAGTTCAATATACTTCACTCTTTTTCAAAATGAATGCTTGTTAACTGTCAACTGTCTGACCTCCAAATAATATAATAATTTTAAATTCCACACCCACACAAGTCATGTCCAAAACATCAATAGCTGGAACTTTTTAATATACTCATATTCTACACATAGGAAGTTTTCAATTATGCTATAATTAAAGTTTGAAATATTTCAAGCATAATTATATTTTTGTTGACCAAAAATTTTGGTATAATTAACTTGAATATTTTCCATGGATGTCCATTGACAGTTAAATACTAATATCATGCGCAAATGTGGGAGGAAAGTTTACTAATAAATAGTAAATAATTATCTATCTTCCAATAGATTGACATTGGCCATGGTATACTTATAGAAAAGGATCATTGATAGGGAAGAAAAACAACGCACATGTGGAACATCGGTAGAGAAATAGCATTTGAATCCCATCTGAATTACTGCCATAACAGGTAGGTAATTTGTTAAATAAGTTTGTGTTTTACCATTTAAATGAAGATACTTCATGCTTATGTACTGTAATAAGGGATTTATATTTCAAAAGATAAATGGTACATCAACATGTAAAGCTTTTTTATTTGGACAATGATTTTTTGTTCTTTAAATTTTAATCCGAAAGTTTGCATTGTAACTTTGTAACCAATTAATAACCATCTAAAGGGAGCCCGTCTTTATTACTGACTTAACCTACACAGTAGCTACATCTTACTGTATATGTTCTGCATAGCACTTGAAGGAAGAAACTTTAATATTAGACAGTAAATGAAGAAAATATTTTGCAACTAGTGGAATACTTATATTAAAATTATATTTAGATTTTGTACAAGACAACAAATATGAAATAATACTTTTATTGGACCACTACTTTTAAGGTATCTGCATTTTATTCTTTAGAGATTAACATAACTAATTTTAGACATTGCACCAAAATTATTAAAATTCATCCTGCTCTTAGTGGTTGCCTGTTTATGAGTTTTCGATTTAGAAGCCTATAAGAGTATTCAAATTTTTTGCATTTTTTTTACCCCCAGATTTCACTGATAAACAGTATCCTGTGGCATCAACCACTCTTTTGAGGCAGTCTCTGTCAAACAGAATAAAGAAAATGAACAAGCCTAAAAATTGGGAATACCATGTATGCATTTTTTTTTTTTTTATTTTGTTATTTAACTTTAATTCCAAACTTCGTTCTAGATTTGTGGTAGTATTTTATTATATTTTATGTTTCAGTGTGTAGGCCGTCTTAAAGTTAGGCTCAGAAAAGTTGGTTTTTTTTATGTTGTAGAATTGAACTAATTTTTTTAAAACCCACAAGAATATTTGATGAAAAACTTTGAAGCGGTTATTAAGATTCAGATTTTTTAATATTTAAAAACTGGAGGAAAAGAGACATAACCACCCGTTTTCCCTTCTTACTTTTCCCCAGTTTTTAAATATTCAAAAATATGTATCTCTCTAATTAACTGCTTACAAGTTTTTTTTCAAATATACTTTGAGGCTTAGAATGATTAGTTCTACAACATATCAACAAATGTATGTCCTCCAGAGCTTGGCTTTATTAAATAGAAATGCTACTTCCACATCAATAATTATATCTACCCTTGTCATATTTTCTTAAAACATAACATTCGTTTAAATATTTTTGTCTTGCCATATTATTGTATATACATAAAATCAATATTTTCTTATTTATGTGGTCAGAGTAGCAATTATTTCAGTACTGTATTTTGTAGCTCTCTGTTTAGTACCTGAGTATATTTTTTCTTTAAAGTTTAAACTTAGGGGCCAATAAAAATTATAAACATAGTGTATTAAAAGTGTACTCTTTTTTGCCACCTCAACCCCTTTAAAAAGTGTACATTCATGGAAAATGTTGATTTTGCAATACTGTTCTCTATGGCCTTTTTTTCAATGGGTACATAGATACATAATTAGGTTTAAATATATCCATATTGGCATTTTATTAAATTTCGAAAACCGATTTAAATCAATATTTTAAGCTTTTGTAAATTCCTTTCATTTAATTTTGTATTTAGTACCAGGCCCTTTCCCCCTTTAGCATACTGTTTATACATTTGTTGATAATTATGAAAGAGCCATAGAGTGCAGGGTTATCCACCTTATGTTTTGAAATTTATTTTTTGAGTCTTTCACATCTATTAAATTTGTGTAAAGTTAAATCTAATACTGTACTGTAATAGTATATAAAAATATATAAAACTTTTTCTTTCATCTACCATTATCAATATTGCTTACATTACCTTAATGTTATTTAATATATTTATAATATTTTATATAGGCCTGCAATTTACTGTATATACAGCTATTATATACTGTAAAATTATTTTTATAAATCTTTATATGTTTGCACAATACCACTAGTGCTACATCGTGTTACTTCATAATGCTAGTAAAATTCAATGCAGTTTATTCTTTTAAGATATTGAATCCAGTTTTTTTTTTTTTTCTACTTTTAGATGATGCAATGCAAACATTATTTTAGTTTGGTTGTTTGACCTGTTTTCTAGATAAGTGCTGTGAATTTCTATGAAAATTAATTTTATCAGCGTTATTTTCTATAGAAATGCTGTTTTTTTCCTATAGAAAATATAATATTCATTTATCAGCATTATTTCTATAGAAATTCTGTACATTTCTATAGAGAATAATACATTTTTCCATAAAAAATATATTATATCTACAATATTTTCTATAGAAATGCTGTTATTTTCCATAGAGATTTATATAGTTTTCTATAGAAAAAAATTATATCTACAATAATTTCTATAGAAATGCTGTTCTTTTCTATAGAAAATAATAGTTTTCTATAGAAAATAATATTATTACAGCGTTACTTTCTATAGAAATGCTGTTCTTTTCTATAGAAGTATTGTGAATTTCTATAAAAATAATAGTTTTCTATACAAAAGAAATTATAGCAGCGTTACATTCTATAGATTTGCTGTTATTTTCCATAGATTTACATAGTTTTCTATAGAAAAAAATTATATATTTGCAATAATTTCTATAGAAATGCTGTTCTTTTCTATAGAAGTATTGTCAATATAAATAAATAATAGTTTTCTATAGAAAAGAAATTATAACAGCGTTACTCTCTATAGAAACACTTGTTATTTTCTATAGAAATGCTGTTAATTTATATAGATTATTATAGAGAATTAAGCCACTTTTCTTTAGAAATTGTATAGAAATCCTTTAGAAATTGTATAGAAATTCTTTAGAGATTGTATAGAATGTTTTTATATGTGGCAAAGACAAGCAAAAATCGATTTTGAGTTATTAATACAGTGTTAGAACGTAAAATAATAGCTATAAAATGAAAAAATATCATTCAAATCGGACATTTCCTTATGAGGTTACAAGCGTTTAACCACACAGCTGTTTAAAGAACAATACATCAGAAATTAGCCGTCAAAGTTTATGCTTTCAGGCATTTATCATGCAGAAACTGTCTTCAAATCCTTAAAAAGTATTGTTTTAACATGGAAAATTGAGAAAATAACAGCATAGAATGATGTGTAGATATATAAAGGTTAGTTTGGTGCAATAAAATAGATTGTTTAAAATTTGACATTCCAGCATGTTTTGGCCATTTTCTCTTAAACACGATTTGCGACGAGTGACTGGTTTGGCTTGTCTTTGCTACATATACTTTCTATGGAATTTGTTCGAAATATTCTATAGAACTTATATAAAATTTTCTATAGATACTCTATAGAATACTATATAGACAATCTATAGAATTTTATTTATAGAATTCTATAGAAAATTTGTGTATGGGATAGTATATATTCAGAAGAATAAAACGTGTATTCGAATAAAAAAAACAAACAAAAGGAAACATAATACTCCCGAGACTAGGGGCAAATATATTCAGAAGAATTACACGTATAAGGGAGTGGCAGAGCCCAAACAATGACAAAAAGTAAACAGTCAAGAAGACACAAATCACGAGAACACAGACACAAACGTTACCAGTTAATTTCACTTTTAGCATCTGATAAATTATTCCTGCTAACATACCCAATCAGAGCCTAAATGCTGTAAATTTAAATCTTAAGTAACGGGGGACTCGTCCAAGTGGGTTCATGTTTGTGGAGGAAAATGCTGAAAGAAGGGATTATTGCAAGTTTGGAGATTGTTGTGCCGATAATAATAAAAAAAAAAACCAAATAAACAAATAAGAGCCAGATGCTCCGGATTGCAGGATTTTATTGTTGATGGTGGCTAATATATGGTGTGTGCATGGAAGCTTCTTCAGGAGGGCATACGTAATCTGATCCGGGAAAGGTACAGACTTGTTGCTTTTCCTTTTTTTTTAATAAACAAAATCCTTTTCAAGATATTTTTTAACATCTTTGGATTTGATTGGGTACATATTAAAAGAGTTGATCGGGTTGTTTCCTCAGATCAGGCATCCAATTGAAGTTATTTGTTTCGATATGAGTTTATTTTGAATATATTCGCTTATAGTATTCATCAGCTCTTTTGAGAAGGTATAGCATTTGGCTGCAAAATAAAGGGTGGCGTTGAGCTGATCTTGTCTGAACTTTTAGCCTTGTATTATACTAAAAATGTGCTATTTTCTGTTTTTTATTTTATTTTATTTTTTTTTATGTGAGAATCGTTTTTTTAACCTTCATATAGTCGTAGGCTGTAAGAGCTTGGAAGAATTGTTTCTTATCTTCAGATGTACTATCATTCCAGAAAGCCCTACGACTCAGTGTATTTATTTAAAATCGTAACTTGGTGGAGCGTCTTGGTATCTCGGTGGATAAACTTTCTAGTATCCTCTCCAGATTCTCTCGCTTATATTCCTCCAATATTGTGGAGTCCAGCTTTCTGAGGCATAATGGTGACACTGGCGAGAGTGCGGTGCGTCTGTGTCAGCTCGTGTGTTATTGCGAGACTCCAATAAGCATAGGCTTGATGAGAGCTGAGATACGACGAATTGAACAAAGAGGGCGGTGTTGTACGCCTCTTGTAGCACTCGGAAAGATGATACCGAACCGTACAGGGGTAAGCAAGCAGGCACAGTGAACTAGGTGGGCCTAGACATTTCAGATACAAAAGCAGGCAAGCACAGAAGTAAAAATGTCATAAAAATTAATAGTGTCTTAAGAACAACAAAAACAAGAGGGAAACAAGAGGCAATTAGCACTTGAGGGCATAGGTAAATGAGGAAATACTAATGATAAAAATAATAAAAATAAAAATAATAATAATAATAATAATAATAATAATAAAAATAATAATAATAATACTAATAATAATAATAATAATACATAATACATTATAATAACAATAACAACAACATCACCCTATCTTCGAAATAAAATAAATTGTTTTAAGAAATGCCGTGTATAAAACGTTATGACAAAAAATTACACATGAAATGTAGCTCACCTTGATCGCAGGTGGGGCCACTATAAGGGCAGAGACACGCACAAATCCCGACGTAACATTTTGCACCATTACTGCAATCCGCATTCACCATACAATCATCTGAAAAAATACAAAACTTGTTAAGCCAACCTGCTGTGTAGTCACGTTTAGATTGAATCCACTTTATTACTACTGCGTCAATAGCCCTAGAAGGCACACATTAAATGGCCTACAAGCTCTATGGAGTTGTTTGATGCTTCGTTAGCTTCTAAAGATTCACATGTAGTTTTGATAGTATTGAAATCTCCTCACTTAATATTGGTACATGGTAGTCGTTTAGTTGAAGACAACGAATATGGAAATATATATAAGATGAACAAAAACACATAGTCCTAGTTTAGTAGAACATATCCAATAACTTAATTCAATTAGTTTAGTTATTGTTTAGAACTCTCTTACCTTCCATCGGCTGTACGTCCTTAATTCTTGTCGTTGTTGGGTCTGATGTTGTAACATCCTCACGGCCCGTTGATCCGTGGATCGATGTTATAATGTCCTCGAGACGTTGTTCATAACCTTCAGTTGTATAAACAAATGGTGTGGTAGCAACAAAGTTTGGGTCATATGGTACGTATACTGAAAACACTTTCTCGATACTACATGGCTGTGCTGCGTTATCCGAAGCAATAACCTTGATTGCATGCTCTCCTGACTGAAGATAACTAGAGACAGTTATTTCTCCACTATCCGGATCTATTTCAAATATTGATTTTGAATTGTCGCCCTCAACCATAATTGAAAACGTAACATATCCGTTTTCACCACTGTCTGAATCTTTTGCTGAAATATTTGTAATAACTGTCCCATTAGTGGTGTTTAGTGGAATAAGTATGTCTGGAAATTCTCCTACGAATTCGGGACAGTTGTCATTAATATTAAGTAATGTGATGTTAATAATAAAATAATCATTCATAGGTGGAGATCCATTGTCCTCAGCAACTACTGACAGAGTGATATCTGAATTTTGGCTTTCATAATCAAATTCTGCAGCAGTAAATAAATCTCCATTTTCCTGATTTAAGGAGAAAAAGCAAAATCCTTCAGAAGGAAGAATACGGTACCATACATCACCGTTTTTTCCCGTGTCGTTGTCACTTGCATGTACTGTTAATAGATACGTTCCAATAGTGGTATTTTCAGCTAAAGTGATATTCAACTCTTCATAATCAAACTTCGGTTGATTTTGGTTCTCTTGTGTGATATTCTGGCAAGTCTCTCCTTCAAAACCTACGTAACATTCGCATGTTTCTAGAGCAACACAATCTCCACGTCCATTGCAATTGCCAGTACAAAAGGCACGGTCACATTTTTCACCAAACCAGGAAGAATAGCATTCGCACACTCCAAATGAATTACATCGTCCATTACCTTTAATAGAAAGTTAAAAAATAGTAATGTAGAAATTTATAATAGCCTACATTGACTGTACTTATGAATAAATATGGCGCCTCATGGTAGCTTATTTGGAACATGGCAATCCTTATGATCAATTAATAGAAGTCAACTTACCGGAACAAAATCTGAGACTTTCACATGAAGGAGATAAACAATCAACGCCAGTATAGCCAACATCACACACGCAGAGGTCAGGTTCAATGCAATTTCCATGTCCAGAACAATGATTGACAGATTCACAAGAAAAAACTGTGCAATTTTCTCCCGAATAACCTGTAAAACACCTGCACAAACAAATACAATGGTTCTCTTTACTGTAATTAGAATTCTGGAAACGTGAAAGTTTCCAGCGATCAAAGGAACAGAACAGACTACCAATGAATGACAGTAAAGATTTAAAGTTATCAGTATACCTGAGTGGGTGTTTTATAACAGAGGAATTACTTTCAAATATTTTGGATTCTGATAGTGTTGGTGATAGTGATTACGGTCATAATAATAATGATAATGAAAGCATGCACAAATATTATTTTTTAGGAGATTTATCGCCTGCAATTTGCACTTCGGTACAAAACGCACTGTCTATGATTCGTACTGAAAACTTCCGGGCACACAATGCGATGCGATTTTTTAATGACGATCCGCTCTGACAGCAACCAACAATAAACGGACGGCGTCCGTTACTAAGCGTACATAAAGAGTGGAAAGGGATTCTTTGACTGACGGCTATACAATGCAGTGTCTGTCAGGCTTAAGTAAGAAAATGTGGTAGGCCTACTACCCAGAACTTACTCGCAAGAAAATGTTCCATTATTTATGGATGCATCTTCAATACAAACACCATTACCATTGCAGTTGTCCAGAATAATGCATTCAACAGATTCACTGCAGTTAGCTCCTTGATATCCGACGTAACAACTGCATTCGTTTGGCCCTGTACATTCACCCTGATCATTACATCGGTTTCTTTCAGAGCAGTCAGGCAATGCACAGGATTCACCAGTCCAACCGACGTTACACATACAAATGTCAAAACTTATGCAAGTGCCATGTCCTAAATCATTATTATACAAAACGTTATAGGCTAATGTCACTGAAGAAATTCATCAGAATTTCATCGTTTAATAAAATGATAATTATTTCTTTGTTTGAATATTTATAATGAAAATAAAAACATATTTTGTTACAGATGAATAATCAGTAAAGTAAAAATATAACAATATCTGCAAACAAAATAATACAACATACCAGAACAGCCATCAACGCTGTGGCAGGACAATGTGTCGCAGGTGGCAGATTTCCATTGGTCATAGCAGTCACAAACATCGATGTCAACACAGATACCGTTACCTGAGCAATTGGCGACTCTATGACAAGTTGGAATGACGCTGCAATCTTCGCCTAGAAAGTTAAATGTTATTATTATTAAATAATAATAATAACAATAATAATAATAATAATAATAATAATAATAATAATAATAATAACATTATTATTATTATTATTGATATTGTTATTGTTATTTCTATGGTTATTGTTATTATTATTAATATTATTTAGCTTGGTCTCGCACATTTTCATTGATTTCAAATTAAATATTTTCACTCATATCTTGATGACTGCAAGCTTCCTCAAACTTTCTAGAACCGTTCTGACGCTTACTTATCTTGCCAATGGCCTGTATAAATACGTCTCAGTCTTCTTAAAATTTTCTTGAACTACACCATTACCAAAATAAATGACCATTGTTTATTTTCTAATATTTTCTATTTCTTGAATTACTCGATGAAAACACCAATGACAACCCACGACAATCCTAAGATTTAATTCTAGTGGGTCCTTCTGGTGTTGGATCCCCAATTCTTTTATGAAGAGTACTGCGTCCTTTGCATACGAGACAGACGGCTTAAACGTTTCATTAAAGTTACGGCACGTTTTTTACGCTTGCATTTGAGTCATCCAACTCATACACAAGAAAAGCAGAGAATGAAATTGAACCAGATGCCAAAGGTTAGAAATTACAAATATCCATGGATCCATGGTATACCTTTATGACGGATCCAGTTGCCGTTAAATGTCAACGATTAATCCGGGCACACAGAATGGCTACACCATTTTCTCCAACTGACCTAGTAAGTTGCTATAATAACCATCAAGTTACAGCTCACTCATTTTTCTATATGACCAAGACCAAAATGTATTTTCATTAACTCACCTGTAAATCCTTTGTTGCATAAACAGACATCTGTTTGAATACACGTGCCATGCTCTTCATCTGTACAATTATTAATGCCAAAACAAGTGGCTGAAGAAATAAAAGGGTTAATGCTACTTCCCTTCTTATGCTTTTAATAATCTATTTGAACGAGATGATAACAATGACGTATTATTTCTTGGAAATATCATAAGATGATACTCTTAAAATGTATTGTTATTAAACTTCAGATCATGTGTCTAGAGTTAGCACTAAAACTATTAGGTTGTCTTGACGCTTTAGCAAAACTGATTATAAAAATTGTCATTAGAAACATAATTAAAGCACTACTTTTTCGTACCAAAATCTTCACATGTATCTCCTTCCCAACCTACATTACATCGACAGAAACCGGACACACACTCGCCATTTAAGCATTTCGAAATACATAAACCTAGATGAAAGATAATAAAGTTCATCAAAAGATTATTCCAACGTATAACGGTTTCATTCCACTTGGGAAAAATTGTAAAAAATAAAAAAAATAAATCAAGTTTGTATGATTTGAGGGATTTTTCAATATTGAATTAAGTTACCATTTCTACAGTCTTCACCAGACCACCCAGGCAAACATTCACACGTGTTGTTGACACAAGTTCCTCGGCCAGAACACTGGTAAGGACAGCCTGAAAATGAAAGATTGAAAAATTAATGAAGTCAATCAAAGTAATGAGAATAATGACAACCACAATGTTTCTAATCATGATAGTGATGGCAATGACGATAACCATAACGATTACAATAATAATGAAAAATAATAAAATTGCAATAACAATACCGAAATAAAAAAATATTAAAAGTCTTACATTTGATAATAATTATTATGATTATACAACGCTAGTACTACTATTAAAATATTTATAATAACAATAATAAAAAAAAATAATAATAATATTCATAATAATCATAATATTAGTAACTATTATCATATCATTAGGCATATCATTGTGATTGTTTTTCTTAATACTATTGTCATTAATATAAATATCATAAAAATTAATAATAGTTTTACTATAATCGTAATAATTTAAATAATAAAAATAATAATTATTATTATATTCTTCATTAATGTTTTCATTATCGCAGTTTCCCTCCGCAAAAATTAACTCTAAACTGTAATGTTTTGGTGATAGACGCAGCTTACCAGTTTGCAGCGTTTGCTGCGAGACAAATGACGTATCATTCGTTACTGCAATATCGTAAACACAGGAGGCAATCAATACTTTGTTTTCCTTTGTATCTGGTATTGCTTTGAGACAAACATCTTTTGCTATCTGAATTGTATTAAATCAAATATAAAAATAATCAAATAAACGTTTTCAAAACAGACAGTAAAAAATGGACAAGGAAAAAATTATCTTTCATTTATACGCATTTTGAAAAAAAAATTGTAACAAAAAAAAATACAATGTGCACGCTATTCTATTCAAAATTAATGTCTATAATCCTGGTTCTTTATTAAGTTGAAGGGCCAAATTGTGTTTGGAGTTGAGTTTACGGGAAAAAGATAATCTCAGCAGAGTTGGAAGCCATCGTTTCACATCTGGGAGAAAATTTTTCCGCAAAGTATGCGGAAACTGAGAAATTTGTGTGGGGAAGCGTCATCAGTCTAACAGTCGTTAGTAAACTTTTGTCGGTCGCTTTGTTAATGTTATTGACCACAATAGAAAGGCCCACGCTTAGAATCGAGACATTGACGTTTTACGCATGTACACAGTGCACATGCAGAACATGCGAAATGTATTTTTTTTAACACTGTCTTTTGGTACAACAATTTTGTATTATCCTTGTAAATTTGGATATTATCCTTGTAACTTTGGTAATTAACAATGTAATTGATTACAATACAAATAAAGAAAAAGTCACAGTAAAAAGAAAAAAAAAAGAAAGAAACATAGAAGGACGGAACCTGGCGACACACTATTTGGTGCAATTCTAAGTATTAGTTAAATACTAATTAGCCTAACAATGATCAGAACAAAACAGACAGAACTTGGCGGCACAGGGCTGTTTATTACCTTTATGTTATTACTTAAGTAATGTTTTACGATCAAACCCAATAGACGTGATTGTAAAATAACTTAAATTTAGTTGTGTTTACATCTGAAATATAACAATGACTTCTTCTATAATGGGTCTCAAATCATGTATCAGGACTCATTAAAATTCTAACACGTATATGACATACAGTCTATATTTCTGTTTACAATGTTTATTTTAGATCTGTCTGGAGTAGACCCTACGTCTACATCATTAAGCGTTTTTTGTTCTTGTTTGTAGCACACAGTAAGGAATAGGAAGACTAAAGGAAAATAATATTTGGTGCTATTTATTACATTGATGGCCTATGTCATCCTCCTCATCTTTAAACCACACCCGTGCACATTACCCATTGTTGTCTTTGTTTTATTTTGAAACGTATTCATCGAATGTTCAATATCTTTTAAATAATTGTTTTGCCTCGACGACCAAATTAAATTGGGTGCGGGCCACACCGGCTGCGGCAGAAGGTAAGAAAATTGTCTATATATTAGTGAGTTTCCTAAATAAAGTTTAGGTATTACGAAATTTAGTAGAGAACTACACGTATACCTAATGCATGTACTCTACCTTCACGATGTCTTGTTGAACCTCATCTGTACTGTAGATAGGTTTGTATTTCTTGGTATACGAATCATCCAGCTCATCATTCATATGGAAATTAGAAGAATTCCACGACCAAGAATCATATAAACCACCATTAGCATTTGACCTCTCAATTTTCCCTACAAATGACGGGTTATAAATATAAAAAAATCGACAATTGAAGGTGTTATCAACATTTGAGGCAAATACCAATGTTATTAACAAAAAAAATATAACGTTAATCTTACATGTTTCAACGAAATCCGTTACATTATCATGATGATACAGGACGCCATCTAATCCCACAAAATCATTGTCCGGATCATCATTCATGAAGCCGCATAGACCATCCGTTTCATCGACAAAGCTGATAGTCGGTGCGAGTATTGTGTTAAAGTACAGTCTTCCAATCTTCTTACTAAATTGCACCTCGATTCCAACAGACACACCTTTTGACATTTGTGAAATCAAGTTTATAAATAATTGTAAATGTTGAACATTGTTATAAAAATTGTCAAAATTATTTTTGTTTAAACTTGATGCTGTGCACTTTTCTGTATGTATGCTTTTACCATCTTCCACATTATCATTCTTACATACTAAATTTTATAAAATGTAAAGCCCTTTATTTTCGAAGCCTTATGTTTTCGCGATTTTACAGTTTGAAATATTTTGCAGCTTTTATTGTCGCGATAATACAATTTTAGTCATTTTTAACATGATGCAAAAGCCTACCATTGTGTTTTCAGCCTTTATTATAGCTAGAGTATCCGATTTTGGGTGGGATTCTCTTGATTTTATGCTAGTTACATAGGAAAGCGTACTGCAGTTACTCCATGGCTTCAGCAGCCTGCATTTGAGCGGCTTCTGTAAATTACTTTTGAATTGCATGCGTAATAGTAAAGTGACACATCAGGAAGTGAATTCCTTCTACCAGGAAAGTTCACATGTGACACATAAGCCTATCATTTTGTTATACAAAAGAAATAACATCGAATTGTTTCGAAAAATTTTGTAATACTTAATTATAAATGGATTGGAAATATGGGTATTTTAGAGAAATAAAATGCTGTAATTTTTATTCCATTTATGGTAGGCATAGCCTTAGCTAGGAAAATAGACCACACACGGCTCTACTTTGTCTGGCTCTGTGAAGTGTGATGTAGGGCCTATAATGGCCTAGACAAGTAACCTTAATATTTTCAGAATAAGAATGTAATATTAGTATATAATTTTAATTTAAACAAAGAATCAACATTTCCACAAAACCGTTATTGATGAAACATCAGTTTTATATTTAGCTAAAGCTTTGCTTTTGAAGTCAAAAGTGCAATTCAGAATTTCGCGATTTTCATGCGCCCTTTTTTTTCGGAATTCCCGTGCTCATTTTCTATATTAATTTTGTTAAACTTCAATTTGTATTTTATCTTTCGCAATTTGCAGATTGACATTAAAGTATTTGTATTTTGCCCTTAACTTACGTGATTGTCGTTTTATCGCAAAATCACAGGAAATAAGGGCAAGCGAAAATATAAGGCTTTTCATGTTGAAACATTACAATCATTTGTAGTCTTATGAGCACACTTAGTGCAGTCACGCAAGAAATGTATGTCGAAATGTTTACTTTAACGCACAGTATGTTAAATCAATATGTAAATAAACAAAAAGTTCATTTGCATAAGTATATGGATGGTAAATGTCTCTATGTGTCTGATATGTGCCTGATATTTGTACTAGGTTTGTTTTTTGTATCAAACTACTCATTTCTCAGGTTTCGAACGTTCTGAACATTTTCGGGACATAGATTATTATGTTATTGTATACCTGATTTGTACTCAAATGACAGCATCATAGTCGGATTAGTTGAAGAATCTCCATTTCTCAGTGGTATTTGGACATCCAGGAGTACTGAAGAATTTTCCAATTGAAGTTTCATCTCGCTACTTATATCCAATATTTCTCCATCAAGCCTAATATTAAACATAAACAAATATGCCACAACATAAATAATTTAACCCAATGGATTAAGATATCTTTTGTGCCGTCGGGGAAGAATAACTGTCAAGAAATAAAAATATAAATTGAGTGATGAAATGAGTAACAAGAAGTTAGAAGACTAACATAAAATTGAAAATAAATGTCATGGTTCGAATACCTCGCTGTGCAAGTCTCTTGTATAATTGGAAAATTAACGACCCAAAAGTATAACCCTATTCCTAAATTAGGAGCATAACTTAAGTGGATACGTATTAGGATCTAATACCAAGCGCTTATTCTATCCACTTATCCGCATGTTCTCAATAGGGTTCCATAAGTGTTTAATCCAGTGAACGGGGATAATAATCAAAGCGCATAGAGTCGGTTTATTGCAATTATGTACTATATAAATGTCGCATTATTATAAGCCGATCGCTGATATACTAATCAATAGGTTTTTTGTAAATCATTACACTGTCTTCTACAGTTTTTTATTTTTTTTATTTTTTTTACGGGTTGCATTGTGCGCAGTGTCGTCGCTGACGCAATCTTGAAGGCTCCCTGTTCCGACCGACCCATCAGCACTACCAAAATTGGCATTATTGGGTAGCAATTGTATGGAAACCAAGCTGAAATAGAATCACGCACCTTGCGTAAAAACAATAAAATGATAAGGTTTTTTTTTTTGGTTTTTTTTTACCGCAGTATTGGCAATGTTTCATAGTCTGCCTCCTTTGGTGTAGTAACCGTTATGACGTGTTTCCCAAGTTTCATTGCAATGCCACCAGTCAAAGATGATTTATGACTTTCATAGAATCTTGCTTGTATCCCAAAATCATTCTCGATGCTGCGACAGCTCCAAAACTCACCGCTTCCATAGTAGTCGTAGTCAACACCTGAATGTTTAAAATAAAGTTGTGATTGTATTTCACTGAAAATAGGACAACTGTATTGAGTGAAATGAAACGCCTTGTCCAGATTTGTTCTTTCACGTGACAAAGTTTGCAGCACCAATACAAGTTCATAGATAAATTCATGGATAAATTTAGTATTTGGACTCAAATTTAATAATAACCGTGTCGCTGTTTTTTTTTAGTTTAAAAAACAAAATATTACCGTCTAAGGTGAGAAAATGTGGGTCACCAAAGACTCTAGCTGGTTGCCTTATCTCACAACATGTGCCTCCCCAACTTCTATTACACAGACATCTTGATCTACAGGTACCCGGAACTGAGGAACAGATACCATTTCCAGAACAACCTAACCAATAAAATATAAATATAAAAATATTGTAAATATGTTAACACTTTAAACATTGTAAAATTGAATATTATATAATATAATGTATCCCAACAACATTATCATCTTTACAATTATCATCGAAAATTATCAAGCAACATAGTTTTGAGATCAGATATCACTGCTGCGTAATAATTAATTGGAAATCAGATAC
>NW_022756579.1:170875-171180 GCF_011630105.1 Anneissia japonica
AACTCGTGTAGCATAGCTCTCAACGAATATGCACCTATTTGTTTCTAGTCGTACCTATTGTGTAATAGGGTGTATCTGGTGGTATTTGAATCTGTTTAACCATGAAGCCTCCGTGGTCTAGTGGTTATGACACTCGCCTTGACAGCGAGAGGTCGCAGGTTCGAGTGCCGCAAGAGGCATTTTATTACACAATGTCTTTATTCATTTATTTACAGGACTACATTCGTTGAGAGCTATGCTACACGATGTATTTATTAAGTCCTTTATTCGAACACTGTATTTACCTTTCTTTGATGATTTATATA
>NW_022756579.1:171209-184341 GCF_011630105.1 Anneissia japonica
TATATATATATATATATATATATATATATTACGTTATGTTTGTAAAGTAAACATGCACCTAACTTTAAGTTAGTATACTAAACAATATTTAGGATCAACTTCAAGGAAAGAGCTAACCAACTAAGTAATTATATATTATAAGAATAGAGAATCGTCAATGATTTCACCAAAGAAATTAATAGTCACAATTCCGGAGAAACCCCAAACAGACAAATTTGAAGAACACCGGACAATAAGCATGCCGTGCCATGTTTGAAAAATTACCATAAATGTTCTTACAAAAAGTAGTAAAGGAAAGACAGCAAACTACATTGGATGAGAGCAATTTGTCAAAAGTAGTCTACTAGTGATGCATTTGCAGTTGTAAAAATATTACTAACAGATCATTAGGGTCTAGTATGGGAAGGATGTATACGTATGCTGGGTAGATTATGAAAAAGCGTTTGACAGAGGAGTTTGGGTAAAGTTAATTCGAGAAAATGGATGTTCATTGGAGAGAGAGAGACGTGCCATCTGTAAGTTGTACACACATCAGAAAGCTGTGATATAAAACAGAAGGTGAAGCAGAACAGGCAGATAATGGCCGTTTGGCAATATTATTTAATATTTATATTGAATATATGATGAGTGAAGTACTATATGATAATAAGGATGGTATCGGAGGAGAACATATAATAGCAGAAAGGTATATCGATGAGCAGGGCATTATGTGTAACACAAACACTGGTTTGCAAAGGATAGTGGACAAATTAGGGATTGGCGGAAGAGAGTATGTAATCAGGACGTAAACTGTAGCAGGGACAAGGGTTGATGTGACCCCCTTTTACGACCGCAAAGCGCAAGAGAGATTGCGCCAAAGGCGCAAACCTTTTTTCTTTGGTTGGTTTTGGGGGGCCCATTATTAGGGGACCCATGCCATTATTGGGGGCCCATTATAGTAATATTATTTTACTGAAAGAAATGCTATTTTCAATTTCTATGGACCCCTGGTAAGCTTGGGCCCCGGGGATCTTCGCCCTGCCTCCGCCTCTCGGTAGTACTTAGAATGAAAATGAACATAAGAAAACAAAGGTGATGCGAATAACTAAACAACCGGCAAAAAAAAAATGAGGCTGTATGTAAATGATGTACAGAAAGAGTATATGCAAGCGAAACAGAAATTAAGGAAAGAGGATAGAATGATAACAAAATCATTTGAAATGTGAACATGAAGGAAAATGATGAAAATAAAATATACTAAAAAGAAAACAAATGGTGTTGCGATTAAGAAGAACGCCAGGTCATAAAAAACTCGTTCGTTCGTATGGCTCATAGGAGCTTTTAACGTAGCTTCAATTTGCCGAATAGTCTCGTATAATCGATTTAGTTGCTGTTATTAATTGACTGGAACAGTCGTAGCAGGGTCACCGACGAGCAGGTTATTAGCATGATCACACATTAAAACTATAAACCAGAGACAGAAATCATGGATTGGCCATGTACTTAGAGGCAAGAACCACCTACTAAAGCAGCTTTTGAAGCGTTTTATGGGAAAACCACAAAGGGGTAGAAACATATCGTTTTTTTTTTTTTGTTTTTTTTTTTGGACTATTCTTCAGTCTTCTAGGCTCATATCAAGCGTTAAGGAACAGGCACAAAACAGAAATGTTTGGAAAAACTGGATGTGTGAGGACTTGTCAAACAGAGCAGAGCTTCATACGTATGTAAGTATAATACCTTATTTTTGTAAGTAAGTATAATAACTATTAAAAACAAAATGAGTAAGTATTCAGAATAGTAGTAGCAATAATCATTGTTATATCATTATTACTTGGCAAATAATATTATAATAATGATTGCATAACTACAACAGGCAAGATATATGTTTTTGTATTGTGTAGAAAATTACTTATATTAAAGGTACACTAGCGTGTCATTGTCACTTACATCAACGGAGGTTTCACTTGTTTTTTCAGCAATACAGTCCAGTCCATTCAGGAATGGCTGCGCACTACACTCTCTAAATTATTGATATACAGACAAACACACAGACAACGTCCATATATAAATTTTATATTCCGAAAATGGCATAATTTTTGATTATAAAATAAAAAAAATAATTAAAACATGTATGAAAACGGAAACGACATTGACATTGAAAAGAAAATGAAATTGAACGTGAATATAAATGAACTTAAAAATACAATAAATAAAATAAATAGAAAATTACAATAAATAAAATAACGTTCAATACATCTCATTCAGATCATTCCTTGTAAATTTGAGCTCATTTAATTATTCTTATTTTTATTCTTTTATTGGCAAACAAAAGCATAACATAACATTTATACAGGAAATGAAAAACAAGAATAACTGAGCTGATTGGCAGGGACACAAAAGAGAACTTAATCACTATAATAAAATGTCTGAGTCCCTCATCAACACAGTTCTACATAAAAAAATAAACCTATACAAATAAAAGCTTTTGACACTAATGACCTCTGTGATCTTGGATTCCAAAGCTGTGAACTATGTAGGGAGATGTCAGCGGTTGTACTGGGCAAGTGTGATTGAAATCGGCCCAATTGTGTGCCACTAGTAGCGTTTTAAAAAATGGCAAGAATATGGACAATGACACCTTAATGACATTTTACCCCAAACACCATAAAAACCGTGCCTTATATCGATGCATGTGTCCAATTGACAAGACTGCTATGTTATTTGTGACAGTAGTCTTTCATAGATATTTAAAAATGTTTTAACCATAACAACCCCTATGTGACCTTTGACCAAAAGATGGGAAGACCCTCTGTGTGGGAGGTTCTACCGCTTCTACTGACCAAGTTGGATTGAAATCGGCTTAACTGTTTGGCACAAGCAGCGTTTTGATATGTTTGCAGAA
The DNA here is from genome assembly GCF_011630105.1 of Anneissia japonica. Lineage (NCBI taxonomy): Eukaryota > Metazoa > Echinodermata > Crinoidea > Comatulida > Comatulidae > Anneissia > Anneissia japonica. Next base: position 174,091 of record NW_022756579.1, read on the forward strand.
GAAGGATAATCATAAGAACGCTAAGAAAACAGAAACCATCCTCGATAACAATTACAGTATTCTTATATAATTATAGCATACTGTATAAATTTACGTTTTTCAATAATTCTGTAGTCCGTATAATATCTAAACTGGTCATAAAGATACATTCTAATGAGATATTAGAATCATCACAGCAACAGAGTTGAAGAGGTTCGTACAAATATTGAGAAAAAAAGTCAGCATTAAACGTTACCTTGTGTTTACTGTCAAATCAAAGGTTTTTGTGGACTGGTATGATGTTTTTGATGGGTACACCTGGTTATATGTGGTTTCCATATTGATCTGAGAGAGACCACCATACAGTAATAGAGCATACGTAGTATCGTATGGTAAGGTTTCCTCTTCTAAGCATCTTTCGTCACACAAGAAAATAGTCAAATTTGAATGAATTTGAAATGTAGTCGAAAATTGGGAACCGACAGGTACATCTTCATCTTTAACTATGCTACACGTTGCGTGTGTACTACTACCAACTAAAAGACAATGTAAAACACATTATCTAAATATTTAATGTTATAGAAGGTTAATATGGTAATTAACCTTCTATAACATTAATAAAAACAAAATAAAACCATTTGCCTTTGCACCATATTTAATTTTGTTTACATTAAATATTAAGTATGTATGTATGCATATGATTGGAAAATTAAACTCAGGAACAAGGTATAAATTTTGACACATTTTATTTATGAGATACATAAGCAGGTACTTCTTATGTTTCCTGTACATGCATATTATAACCTTCTTTCCTTCACCAAATGCCGTACCAAAACCTCCTTTTACGTATGCTTATGCCCTTTTTTGGAACCAGCTTCCAAATTACATAACTTCTTCCAACTCCAACTATTTATATATATATATATATATATATATATATATATATATACATATCAAAATATAAAATCAAAATTTTATTTGTATTTTTAGTAAAAGGTATTTTTTTAATGTCGATCATTAGCATACGTTTGTTGATTTCCTCTTTTATCAGTTTAAGATTAAAGATAGTGTGCTGTAAAAGTGAAATCACAAATAAATATTATACTATTTAACCATGTAATTTTATGTTGAGATTCATTATGCTGTAGTTGTTATTTTTCTAAGACAGTGTCTACTATTAGATTCTTACCAAATGAAGCTAGCCATTCAGGGAGAAGAGATGCCGTATTGCAAAATGGCTGAACAGGCTCGGCTGGAAATGTCACCGTTAACGTTGGGGCAAAAGTTCCATTTACCGAAATGCGGACGTTTGTATAATTTGACAAATCTGACCTTATTACCCTGGATGAACTTGTTAAACCATCAGACACCTGAGAATTTAATATACATGATATATACATATACATGAACTTTATACTGTACATATTCATTATATATTATTAAAAAATTGAATTTAAGACGATTTTTGTTTTGACTATATATATATATATATATATATAATATATATATATATATTATTATTATTATTATTATTTAGAGACATATATTTTCTAATATATGGATTACATATATAATTTTTTATAAGTAAAATGAGTATAAAATAATTATTGTTTTGAATGTATGGCTGTTGCGATAAGGTACCGTATATTATCATAATTATCATCATTATTACAATTGTTATAACAATTATAGGGTATTAATTTAGTTTTGAATTTGAGGTTTACTGTTGAGCCAAAATAGTTTTTTGATCGCACATTACTAAACTATAATATATCCTAATAATAATAGTACAAACGTAACTATGTTTATTAAGAAAACATATATACAGACCACAGGTGTAAGTACGACGAGTCTCTTTTCTTGGGGCCTAATGCCGTACCCAATATTTAGTTTTCCGGTAGAAGTAACACCAAAATTGGTTTCCAAAGAAGCCTGTATATGATAGAGGAAATAGTGACATGTTGATTTTTTAAAGTTTCTTATTAATCTTATTTCTAAAATCATTAATAATAATAATTGGAAACCCACATTACTTTAATTTCAGGATGTTGGTACTAAACTTTTTTCTTTCGATTCCATGAGTGTGTTATATTTATAGTATCAAAGAACGATGTGGAATATAAGATACGCAGATTAAACAACCCTAATTTCCAATAACGAAAAAAAAAAGGTGTGCGGTATGGCTAAACCTCAAAAAGCTATTAAGAAACAATAGCTCTTAATCAACAATGCAAACATTATTTACCCGCATATAAGGACAAGGAGGATAAGATCAAGAAAGTTAAGAAGTTGAATTTTCTTGAAATTTTACAATGGAAAAATGCTACATATTGACAATCAAGAGGATAAGACGAAGAGAGTGGATAAGTTCAAGTTTCTCAGATCTTACATTACCTCCAAAGGAGACAGTGAATTTGAAATGAAGACCAGGTTAATAATAGCAAGAAAGGCAACAACAGACCTCGGGAAAACCAAAGATCTGAGCCTGAATATAAAGAGAAAATTAGGAAAGACCTTGGTTTGAAGCATTCCCCTCTATGGCTGCGAAAGTTGGACACTCAGAAGTAAAGATATTAAGATGATCCCGTGGCTGTGGAGACGAGTTCTGAGAATAACTTGGAGAAAGTGGAAAACAAATTAATGGATAAGGGAACAATCGGAGTGTACCAGAAGAAGAAGAGGGAATATGGTCACTGGAAACGGACACCTAATAGTCTGATCCTGGGTGACTATAGAGAGGGAGAGGTATGCGCAAAAAAAAACGTAAATTAGGGCGACGATCAAAATGAATCAATGACATCCGAAAATAGAGAGATGGGGCTGACGACTATCATTTAGACCACCTAAGGCTCGACAATAGCTAATGCAAACAGAACTCAACTGACTACAGTTCTTATTAAAAGGAAAAATGTCGAAAAACAACAATACAGTGGAAAAGTATATATGGCAACGATTATAAAAATAAATGTTAGTATACAGCCAAATCAAATACTTATATACTGTGTATTATTGATTCAAATTAATTGCAATAATGTACACTTACCGGTATACTAGCTATAATGGAGTATTTTGCTGTTAAACCGACGGATAAAGGAATTTTCAAACCTCCCAGTGAAACATAGAAATTACCAGTTCTTCTGTTTACAGCAAACTGCTTTGCAACATCATTATCAAACCTTTTCAAAACAAACGATAACATACAATTCCACTAAGGCATAACTCAATTGCTTAAATATTTAAAAACTATTTTTCTTTGTGTGTGTAGTGTGTAATAATACGTTTGTTTTGTGTTATTGCTACTTACGGAACTCCAGCGCTGCAATTTATATGTAGACCCGTCTCTATCGGGCCTTCGTAGATTAAATCCAGTTGTTTGTATTTTATACGGTCAGTTGAGAAAATCAGCCTCAAAGACGGATTAAACTGAAAATGTGGGTCCATTTCTAGTAAAATGTCATCGTCCTAAAAATATTAATACAAACGAATAACAAATACCATGAAAAAACCTAAATGACAACGAGCGGCGTAACATAACGTAAACTCCCACTGAATAAAGCGACAGGCTCACATATATTTATCAGTATTTTCCTTTAAAAATCATATGTGTATAAAACAAAGTTTAAAATACGCCGTTTAAACGTCAAGAAACGGGCGGTACTCAGTGACGGCTATGAATCCTCACTGGTGGTCCCAGTGGCCAGTAATACTTATCAGCACTTTGCTTCATAGGCCAAGCAATGTATTTGAAGGAGTAGGCTAGAACTTAATGAATATAAAAATACACCTTAAACGTGAAAACGCAAGCGAGTGGATCCTTTCCTCACTAGGCTCTCCATACCCTACCCCAAGTTAGTAGGGCCGTCAGATCTAATCTTTTAGCAGCTACCACGGGCAGCTTCGTAAAGCCAATAATCATAGCTTGAAGTAATGTTTTCTTACATTGTATATTATTGGTTTACTCAGGTGTACATCCACTGGAGAGTCGTTATTGCCAATGTCATCATCGTTGTCGTTATACATTATGTCATTAAACTCCTGATGATCACGTGCAACCAGCACCTCAATAAATGCATAGTTACCTCGAACTTCATAATGTAAAACCTATAATCAAATAAATTACAACTAAAATTACAAACAAATATATTTCAATTCTAGTTATTAGTTTATGTAGACATGTAGACACGTGCATGGTTAGTAGTTACTAATTATCGGTGATAGTGTAATCGATAACAGTGTTTATCTCTTAGGCACCAACCTTCCCGACCAAGCCACATGTTTCACGTCCAATAACTAATGTAGTAGTGTCAATCTGTAGCGGTTTGTCTGTGTTTTTATCTATTAGAACAATTCCGTCTATGTTATATTCTCCACCACTGCATCCAAGAATACTGTTTCCGTTATCATGAAGGACTGAAGAGGGCGGTGTTAGCATTCTAAAAAAATAATTAGAAACATCAACCTGTTAAAGGTTAACATAAGATCAGTGTTATTCGCAGTGAAAGTATACTTTATGTTGTTGTTTAACGTCATGTTAGTAAGCCATTTTATACACCGTATCATACAAATACAATATGCATTTTTACACGTCATTTCGTATCGTTTCGTCACTACAGTTTAAAATACTGGTTTCAATGAATATAGAATTGGGTTCGTCTCCAATTTCGACAACAGATTCGATGAAATGACCAGTAGAGTTCACTACGAGTATGTCTCCAACTTCAATAGCGTACGAAGTTGCAATGTCTGAAGTCAATACGACGAAAGTTGAATGATATTTTCTTGATCCCAGCACATTCATACTTCCAATGCACTTGTTAAATTGAACATCTTAAAGAAAGAATACATGTTTAATCATTGCAAAGAAAGGATTAGTTTTTTTTTATGGTATCTAGTTGCACATTGTTCTGCGGCAGGAATTTATAATCAATTTATATCTGCCTTGCCTCCATATATATAGATTATTTTATTTTGATATTGTGTTACCCTTTTAATTAGGCTGACGGTAAGAATCATGTTTAGGTCACGACTTTAGAAGCATAAGTTATCACAGTGTTGATTCTAGAGTTGGCAAAACTCTTAAAAGTACAAATATGTAATATTGCATTAAATTAGCCTCACAAGAACAGTTATACAAAATAAACATGAACAATGAAATGTCACACTACCTTGAAGAAATACTATATCTTTCATAGGATAGGACAACTGAGTGTTGATAACATCGTTCCAAAATGACTGATCAGGCAAATCGCTGTAATCAGGGATTTGGATTACGTCAAAAACATCATTTAAATTTGCGTACTGAAATACTTCGTCAAATTTCGCCACACTTGCCATTATCATGCTATGCCGCCCTAAAATAAAATGATTTTAAAAAGAATCATTACAATCGTTGTGATTCACTAGATAAGGCCTAGCTTGGTTAGAGCTAGATGTAAAGATTAAATTTCCCTAACTTACCTAAGCATAGCGGTACCCTTCTTGCAGTAAAATTTGGACTAGGTATATGCACATGCATCAAGTGTAGAATTATTAGTACAAAATATAATGATTTAAGCTGCAAAAGCTACGTTTTCAGGGCTGTTATCACATTTGTCTACAATGGTTAAACATGGGATAAAAATACAGTTTTTATTTATAAACGATAAAATTAAATGTTCGTCTTCACAACTTCACTCTACGTGTAAATAACATATGCTGTTTTTATTCTCATAGTTTTCACGAACAGCTCTTTACAATAATTAACAGGTTAATTAAAGTTAAGAAAAGAAAAAATAACTTGAATATTGAAACTGTTTGATGCTATATTTTTAAACACGTAAAAAATGTTTAAATTATCGATATCTTGTTAGTCCACTTCAAAGGCGTTTTTCTCAAAACGCTGTGTTGGTTGAAATTGAAGCTTGTGTCTCTTCGTAAAAACTGTGATGAATTAATTACTAAAATTAAAGCTCATTGTTTAAGTGATATTAATAATCAATTTAACACAATTATTTTTCTTTAAACGATGCCTTATCTTATAAAAATTACTCACATAAATGTTGTATTGACACAACAGTATGGAAAATCCCTTGTGCTTGATTAGAAATTAGGATATTAGAAACTTCTGTCTTCTCGAGTAATCTGTTAGATATCAACAATACTTCATTGTTCCTCTTCACTGGACAAATGTAAAGATTTGCAGCATTCTGGCCAACGTTGATTACTTGAACTTTTTCATTAATTTCTATACTATTCTTTCTTTTAGGATCAGCATAGTTCGGATTGACCAAATTGAATGGACACATGTCTGGACTCCAAACATTACATCCACTTGGCTGCAAATTAAAGCAAGTAGACGTCGTAAATACTTCAGACTTGCTCAAGCAAGATCGGGTTTACTTTAATAGCAACACATTCAAAAACAAAACAAAATATGATATCAAGCCCTCATGTAAGTAGTAGTGGTGGTTTTGATTTGTTTTAATGAATAATATGTATGATATTAAAACAAACCTTTTCAATGAAACATTGCTCCAAATCTCGACAACTCTGACAGGAGCCTATCGTTGGGCTTGATCGCGTTGTATCACAGTGGGTTAACTTGCAATTAAGTATCTATAAAACAATTGATTGTTATTATAACTTGTTAACAGGCTAGTTTCTGGCTTAAGCTATCTTCATTTGTGTGCGCGCAAAACTCATTTCTGTGAGAAAAGTGCCTTAGGTCACGCCCGATCGGTTAGCGCTAACCGTTACTACCAGGATCCGGATACGCTTTTGGTTAGCGAGCGCTACCGGTTATCAAGTTGAGTGCATATCTATCATTAGCCAATCACCCGTACGTATTTTCAGTTTCTAGTTTCCTATTGGCCAAATGAACATAGCCGAAAGGTCAAATCTGCTCTGATATAGTATGACTCTCTATATGGTCACTCGGTATGATAACAAGAGGTTGAAAGTTCGAGTCTCGACAGATAAATCCTTTTCAGAAACAACTACACTGGGAAAATTCCGCTAAAAGGTTAAGCCTGACACAATTATAACACCATATATTGAGGAATTGTTAATATATTATCTATTTGGGATTTTTAAAGTTTCACTTTATAAATAATTGAACACAACTTTAGGAATGGTTGGTACTTATCACAAGGACTTTTATCTGTTATCAGGATATGAATCTGGCTGTTTTAAGCCGTCTAATTTGAATTAGCCTTATGTGTGGTATTGTTATGCTATGAGCCAGGTATGCACAATCTGCACATGCTCAGAAAAAAAAACAAAGCTTTCCTTAGCCATACTGCGTATCGGCTAGACGTAAAACAGCTAGGCCTAGCCGTTTTGTTTTTCTAAGCATGTGCAGATTGTGCTTATCTGGCTCATTAGCATAAAAATACCACACATAAGGCTAATTTAAGTTAGACGGCTTCAACCAGCCAGTTTCCTATCCTGGTAACAGTTAAATGTCCTTGCTTATTCCGCAACCATTCACACCACACATATCCGAAAAGCATTTTAGCCATAAAAGCTCTACATGTTTGCCTGTATTCATAAATTTAATTCTATTTATATTCGTCTGTTATATGATGCGTAATGAAAAGTATCCTTAATCGATCAAAATAAAATACCATAGACCTATCTGAATTATCTGAATAGCAATACCTCTATATTGTTGGAACACTCGCCAGTGGTAAAACAGTAATTGTGGAACCATGCTTCGCATTGGACTCCAAATTCGGGTCCTGTGATTGTACCTGGGAGACATTTGAGTGTCGAATCACACCAACCACATCCTTCTACTTTAGTACATGACCTGCAGTCTTTAAATCGCATACAGTAACTAAATGTACACCTTGATCCCTTTTAACAAAATCATGTAATACAACAACTGGTAAATAATTAATTAATAATACTACATTAATAATAATGATTATATATTGTTCCTTATATAATACTATTTAATATTATAATAAAATTAATAACTTGGACATAATATATATATATATATATATATATATATATAATAATAATAATAATAATAATAATAATAAGTTATAATCATTTTAAGAATAGATATTATCATTATTATATTACACGGTGCTAGCAGCACTATTATTATTTTTAATAGTAGTGGTGGTCGTAGTGGTGTTAGTATCAGTAGTAGCAGCTGTGGTGGTACCGGTGGTAGCAGCAGCAGTAGTAGTGGTAGTAGTAGTAGTTGTAGTAGTAGTAGTAGTAGTGGTAGTGGTAGTGGTGGTAGTGGTGGTAGTGGTGGTAGTGGTGGTAGTGGTGGTAGTAGTGGTAGTAGTGGTAGTAATGGTAGTGGTAGTAGTAGTAGTAGTAGTAGTAGTAGTAGTAGTAGTAGTAGCAGCAGCAGCAACAGCAGTAGCAGCAGTAGTAGTAATATATCTTAGCAATTAGCACTAATGTGTAATGTTAAGTGTTTACCTGCCAACCACTCTTACACCGACAGACATTCGGTCCCACACATGTACCGTGGTTGGAGCATCCATAGGAGCATATATATTGAGAACAGTCTTTCGCTGACCACCCTGGATCACATATGCATGTCTTATACCAACACATGCCATTACCCATACAATTGTTAGGACATCGATTTCCTAAAATTTTATTCGAAGATAAATGGCGCATATCAGTTTAGACAAAATGTTGATACTTTCAGAATTGCATAAAACAGATAAAAATTATAAAACAGATATATATTTTAGTATTCAAATTCATAATTTTATTTAACTCAAGTAAGAGACTAAAAGGCAACAACGGGAGCAGATCTCTGTACAAAGTACATACCAGAATGACATACAAAGCTATTCATATTTACTGAAACTCCAAACTACTACTCACCTTCCTACTACTCATTTCAGTCTATACCTTTCCCCTTGATTTCAAACTTCAATTTCAACTCTACTTTCTTCTCCACAAACTCAGTGCATCAAAAAGTTACCGTAGTTGCTAAAATTACCAACGGTGATGTTCTCATTTCAAAGCATAACGTAGAAATCTTTAAAGATTCATTCAGTTGTAATGCTCCCTACACCTACAACTCTATTTCACAGATTGTACTTTTTACGTTTTCTTTCTCTTCTTTCAGATTGAACCTTTTGAAATTTCTTTCATTTTGATTTTGAAATTATTTTACGGTTTCTTTTAAATGTGTCCTTTTTTCCCCTCATGATAATTTCACTGTTTGTTTAATGTTTTAATCTTATTATCCTTTTGTAAATTATATATTTTTTTTATTCAGTAATCTATCAATTTTTCAGATTTTTTTCTTCTCTATTCAAAGTTAATTACTTTGTTAATTTTCATTCTTTAATATTTTCGACGTTTAATGTACGTACTAAGGGTTCCAAGTTTTAATTTTACTATCATTTTGTAAATTATTATTTTTAATGTTTTTTTCTTTATTCAGCCTATCGATTTTTCAGATTTTTTTTCTTCTCTGGTGTAAGTTAATTACTTAGTTAATTTTCATTGTTTTATACTTTTGTCGTTTATGTACGTACTGAGGCAAGATAGACCACCCTCGAAAATGTTGAAATAAATAAATAATAAATTAATAATTAACAATCAACAAATAAAAGAATAAACAAATAAACAAAAAAAACAAACGAAAGAATAAATAAATGAATGAATAATTGAATGAATGAATAAATAAATGACTGATTGAATGAATTTATGAATAATTGAGTGAATGAATGAGTAAATAAATAATTGAATAATTATACATGAATAAGTGAATAAATAAATAAATGAAGTATTAAGATGTAAAACAAATCGATTGGATTTATAGTGTCTTACTTGTGGCACGTTCGCAGACAGTAGGATATCGCTCGTTACAATCAGCCGTCCCAGTCTTGTGTTTACCACTTCCATAGTTGAGTTCCAAATATGAACACTGAGCATAAAAACAGTTGTATCAGTCCTAAACTGAATAAACTCTCTTTTTTATGACAATCACATCCATGGACACCAACATGTCTATTGATTTGTATATCTCATTCTTATCTTACCTAAGATACTGTTTCACTTGTTATATAATATGAATGATTGATATACCTCATTTGATGGATAGCGATATTTAATCCAGATGCGATTTGTTTCGAAATATTCCCGGGTTTTCATGATTAAATATCTTTTCAGGTCTCCAACATCTGATGGACGGTAATTAGGGCAATTGGAAACTGCGAGCTGATACATTGTGTTCCCTTCTAACTATAAACAAAACATTAAAAACAGTATATATATATATATATATATATATATATATATATA